>NC_137894.1:38377701-38576115 GCF_963455335.1 Martes martes
GGCATCAAACAGTCCTCAGTTCAAATCTAAGCTCATCTAATTAGCTCCATTTCCTCACCTGAAAAATGGAGATAGGTATTAGAATTGTGTTTAAGTATTGAATGAAACAATGTATGGAAAGCTCTTACCATGGTTCCTGTCACATAAGTACTCAATAAATGATAAATATTTTTTAAATAAATAGTAGCTTTCCTTAAAACCAACTCCCAGGAATCATCCTCATTAGCCATCCTGTGAGAGGTCATGGTGGTCCAATCAACCCTAAGGCTACCCTAAGTGGTCTACATTCTTTTGGGGCAATCCAAAGAAACATTTATTTTCAGCACCCTCCTATGAGGACTATTGTTGAAGCCTTCACATTTCAAAAGAGCGAGCTGGTAGGCTTTGGCCAGTTACACTGTGTGGGTTGACAGCTGCGTCAGATTGAGTCCTCAGGAAGCAGATGCCAACGTGGAGTTAAAGGGATTTGTTGGCGGTAGTACCAGTGGGAAACAAAAGGGAAAGGAATCAGGAGTAGTCAGGGAATGGCTTTACCATGATACAGGTCTGACATCTGTGAAAGAAGGGAGAAGGAAAAAGAATTAGGTAGGAAGAGCCTCAAGCTGCCTCGAGAAAGTCCCCGAGCTGTCCAATGCAGTCCATGAAGATCGCTCCTTGCTCTTGTGTTGGGTAGAAATGGTAAGGCAGTAACGTCCCCATTGTCTCGAAGCATTTCCTGGTAGTCACCTGGGAAGACAGACCTTGGGAACACTGCAGCAAAGGTGCTGCGCCTGCAAGCTGACAGCGAACTCCCCCGACAGGTTCTGCCTCAGGGGAGGTGGAGGTGGCCCGCCAGGGCTTCCCTGGCACCTCGGTGCTACTTCCTGCAAACTGGCAAAACCCAGAGGGTTTGCGGAGCAGTCGCTGGGACCATAGCAGAGCTCAACAGGCCAATAGGTGTTTGAAAAATTGCCATTCCTAACTCTGGCCGTTCCACATTCAAGTAAACGTACATGTGTTATTGAGAAGGGTGAATCCCATTCCTCCATTTTTGTGAGCTATGATGCAGACTGGTACAGTCTGAATGTGAACAACTTCAGGTTGCTGTGTCCAGTGTTCTGATGCTCACGGGACATTGTGACAGTCCCTGCCTACTGGATCTGTGTCTTTGTAGCTACCTGGGTTTGCAAGGCTATTACGTCCTCAATTTTTGGGGTGTTCCCTTATGAGTGCCCCCAGCCCCAGGAGCTCTTACCTCTGCCCTATACTGGGGCATGCATGTCCATGGGACTAGAAATAACGTTCCTGTCTTCTTTTTCTTTCCCTCTTAAATCAGTTATTCCAGAGGACAACCTGAAAGGGTTTTTCTGTTCCTTGTGGCCTAGGCAGCAAGGCTTTTTTTTTCCCCTAGGAATATTTATTCATTTATTTGAGAGAGAGTGAGAGCACAGACAGGGAGGAGTAGCAAACTCCCCGCTGAGCAGGGAGCCTACAATGGAGCTCCATCCCAGGATCCCAGAATCATAACCAGAGCGAAAAGCAGATGCTTAACTGACTGAGCCACCCAGTCACCCCTAGATCTCCAGTCTTTTACAAAAACCGATACGGGGTACGGCTGCATATTTCCAGGTTCTCCTTTCTCACTCTTGAGGGTTGATGCTCCGAAAGACAGTCCTGGCTAAAGTCTCCAGGCTCTCTGAACCATTTTATCCTTAAACACTGTAAACACGCAGGCCTCTAGGCCCTCAAAGCCTGTGAAAACATTTGCAACTGGAGAAAACATTATGGAGCTAAAAATAAAAAACTGCAAAAATGGGGACGCCCAAGTGGCTCAGTCTGTTCAGCATCCAATTCTTGATTTTGGCTTAGGGTCATGGTTTTGGGCTCCACACTCAGCAGGGAGTCTGCTCAAGATTTGCTCTCTCCTCTCTGCCCCTCCTCTCACTCCTATGTCATGAGATCTCTTTCCAAGAAAAAAAAAAAAGAAAAGAAATGAAAATTTTAAAAATTATATCAAAATTTCATAGCAGAATAAAATTACTTTTTAATGTGGGATTTGTGCTCATGTTAATATATTTGTTTGGGGAGGGGGGAGTGATTTATAAGATTTTAAGTAATCTCTACACCCAATGTGGGCCTGGAACTCACAACCCTGACATCAAGAGTCACCTACTCTACCAGCTGAGCCAGCCAGGTGCCCCTTAACGTATTTGATATAATAGAGACTAGGACTTCCAAAGGTCATAAAACCATTCTGGGTTTCTTCAGTTCCACAGTCTCTTTCAGCTACCACTTTCTCTTCTCTGTTTCTTGATTGTCTCCTTGGGAAAAAACAGAACACTTGGCTCCCCTTCTGGAGCAAAGCTCCTCTCTGTATCTCTGAAGATCTAGCCTAGTGCCTAGGCCATGAGGACCCCCAGGGACAGCACAGATTTCTTTAGAAACTCTAAATAGACTAGTTTTCCCCTGCTCCATGCATGGTCCCTTGGGGCCCTATGAGTTTGGTTTTTTGGTTTTTTTGTTTTTTGTTTTTGTTTTTGTTTTTGCTTTCTCCCATTTCCCTGGCCTTCAACAACCTGTTTGATCTTTTTCTTTAAGCCTGAGTCTTCTCTCCTCAACCTTTGGTCCTTGATGGGCAGAGGCAGCAGCCCAGTGCTGGGAGCAGGCTGTGCCGCAGGAACCACATTGACCTGAAATATGACCCAGCCATTTGCTGTGATGGTTTCTCTCTATCTTCTGAGTGCTCCCAGTGACTACCCTCACACCTCAGAGAAACTGGGTGGTGTTTGAAAGCAACACAGTAATGAAGCTCCAGCCTCTGCCATGTAGGGCCTCGGGCATTCAAAAGCCCTGCTGCCCTGTGGGGGCCTCTTCACACTCAGATGCAGGCTAGAGGGTCCTCCTCCCTGACACCTCCATCCTGTCAGACTGGGCCACCACACCTCCTCCGGGCCATTCCACCTCATCCACCTCATCCTCATTAAAGCCCCCGCCAAAAGGGGCCGTTGTTTTCAGATTCTCGGCAGTGAGTTATTGATCAACACTGATAGCGTGAGGAGCTTGATCTCACCCCGGGGTTGGCAGAGATTAATTAGCTTGATTCCCAAGCATAATTCCTAATTAGGCATAGGAAGAAAAGAAACAAAACACAAAGGAACTATTCTTTCCCTAGAACCACCGACCTTTCAGTCCTGGGTGGAGGGGGAGGAGCAGGAAACTGAGGATGAAGCAGGTGAACAGGTCCTGGCAGCGGAGTACTTCCCGCCTGGTCCCATCCTGGGGCAACCAGCTCATGAGTACAAACAACGCTGAGGAGGTACTGCCTTCCTGCAAGGACTGCCTGTGAAAATGCGTGTTTAATTTTCCAACTTTGTTCCCAGCCTAATGGTGCACAAGAAGGCACAATTAAGCAGGAGGCTTTGAAGGACCTGCTTTAGGCTCGCCCATCCACTGGGGACTGAGGACGCCAGCAGAGGAGAACCCAGCTCCACTGGGCTGGGGGAGAAAGGTTGGATGGGGAGGGGGTAATCACCGCAAGACAGGAGTAGAGATAGTGAAAGAACCATTTCCTGCAGATGGGAAGCAGGAGACCTCTTGCTCTATTACTGACATTTTCTAGAACTTTCCAGCTAGGACTGACAGCCCAAGTGGCTCTTCCCTGGTAGTGGGGAGGGCAGTGTGAAGTAGGAGGGGCATATAACCTTGCAGCCCTGAAATCTGACTAAACCACCATACAGAGCTGCAGTTTCCTCTTCTGGGGCCGGGGGGGGGGGGTAAAATAATAATCACACTAGCTCCCATGATTATGAGAATTAACTGAGGAATTCCGAGGTGCATGGCACATAGGAGGCACTTCCAAGCCCCCCCTAATGAAAGCAACCCGAGGAAGCAGCAAATCAAAAAATCAAAAAATGATGACTTGCACTCCTGTTTTTTCCCCACCGACCCACATTTAATAGGCCTGCTGGTGTGCCAGGCATGTGCCGCCCCCACCATTGCTGAGATCACAGCGGGAAGACAGACAAACGGCGTTGCAGACAGTGTGGCCAGAGGAAGATAGGAGACTCAGTACAGAGAGACAAGGACCCTGGCCAGGGGTGATGGCCAGTGTGGGGATGCAAAGAAGCCATGCCACAAACTGAGTTTGACCAGGAAAGCAGGTGAGGGTTCAAGGGCAAGCTGGTGATGAGCTCTGGAGGGTTAGCAGCAAAGCCGGAATGGAGAGGATCCTCTGCCCCCTCCCCACCCCAACCACCCCACATCCACACCACAATGTGGCCTCCGTCAACCCCTTCAAGTCTCCCTATTCAATGTGTGATCTCTGTTTGTCTGGATCCGGATCCAAACCGACCAACTTCGAAAGTATGGCTATGAGACTCTTGGGGAAATCTGAACACGGCTGGACGCTTGATGCTATTAAGAAAATATCGTTTGTATTTTTAGAAGTGATATTGTGGTTGTTTTTCTAAAAGTCCTTGCCTTTTAGAGATACACGGTGAAGTGTTTACAGACGAAAGGATATGGTGCCTGGAATTAGCCACAGTGTGGTCCAGGTGGTGGGAGTAGGGGTAGTGTGGAGGGAGGAGGTCTGGATGAAACAAGGCTGGCTTGAGTTGACGGTTGTTATGTGGGGTTTCATTATGCTCTTTGCTTTTGCAATGTTTGACATTTTTCATAGTAAAAAGTTGAAAGTTTTGAAGGCAGGAAGGGAGGGAGGAAGGGAGTGAAGCAAAGAAGGAAAAAGATTTTGCTCCAGCGTCCCTTCCGACAGCTTCCCTGCTCCCCGCATCGGCAGGAGGAGAGCAGGCTGCTTTCTGCTCAGCCAGAGCAACGAGGCCCATGTGGAGACAGGAGAGCAACCCCAAAGGAGGGAGCCCCCTTGGGGCCAGCCTACATCATGGAGAGACAGCAGGACAGGGTGACATGGAGGAGTGTAGCTCAGGTGGTACCTGTGACACCAAGTGGTGAAGGGTCATGGGACCAGGAAGGAGGAATTAGAAGGGAGAAGTATTAGAAGCAATGTGAGACTTCCCTACTTAGGGGAGGGTGGCAGGGCCCTTGAGATTGGGTTAAGGAGAGGGTGATCCAGAATGAGAGTGGGTTTTTTGAAGGAGAAGGAAGGCCTACGAGACACAGGCTCCTCCAGGAGGTGTCTCTTCCCCCACCAGGCCCAGGGGCCGGACCTGCCACCACCAAGGGCAAAACTTCTCCCACAAGCCTTCCTCACCAATGACAGGTGACCCCTGAGTCCTTGAGGGAGAGAAGCATTGTCATTTCCCTGAGACTTCTCCAGAGGTTTCCAGCAGGACTGAGAACCCTCCTACAATGACCCTCTCCCAGAGGAAGGGCTGTATCCTAGAGCAGCCTGCACGGGGGTAAGAATGTGTGTGTGGAGCGGGGTGACATGTCCAGATTTGCCTAGGGAGGCTGGTAATGGAGAGGAAAGCATCTGCCAACCAGTGTGGGGAAAGTAGATTTTGCAATACCCTGGATGGTGTTGGGTGCTTGAGGGGCCTGGGAAGACCAAATGTTTCATATTTAGGAAAGAGGCTGTCTAAACAAAGTAATTAGGAGGCTCCTTTGTAGTGATATGAAAGAGATGAATCGGGTTTAGCCGACATCAAAGGCCAGGAGATACAATGGGGAATGAGGCTCACGGCAGCGTGGGCAGGGCTGGGCCAGAGACCCAGCAGTCCCGGGCGTGGGGGCGGCGAGTTCCCAATAGCGTGTGTCTTGAGGATCACTTTGAAGCCCCCCCATAAAACCATCTCCCACTCATATCATGCTCTTCCTAAAACCTAGCTCTCAGATTAAGATTTAACCAGACCAAGCCACCTTTTCAAAAGCACCATTCACCACCAACCAGGAGAAACACAGGAGCCTGCCCTCCGCTGTTCGCCTTTGGGAAGGGAGCGCTCGTGACTGCTCTGGGCTTGGTAAACTGAGAAGAGGATGTGGGGCCCAAACAGGTGGTGCAATCAAGCAAGCCTGGGCTGTGGGGTTCCAAAGAAGTGGGGGAGAATCCTGCTTCCACCCCAACCGACAGGGTGAGGGACCATGGGCTAGTGACAGCCTAAGCATAAACCGCCTTGCTTGTAAAGTGGAAATGACAGTCCCTAAGGGCAGCTGGAGCAAAGGAAGCAGAGGGCAGAGGACAGGCTGCACTGTGCATTCGAGGCCCTCCTGGGCGGGGGCAGGGGGCTGTTCCCAGGGCTGGCCCCACTGCCCAGACTGCCAGCCCAGACCGGCCTGCTGGAACACAGGATGACTTCTGAGGTTCGTTTAACCCCAAGGTTCATTGATCCTACATCACAATCTCACATTGTGAGATTGGAGTGTTTTAGGGTGAAATGATATGATATCTGGGATTTGTTTTTTAAATATTCCAGGAAAAAAAAGTACAGAGGATAAAACAAAAACATCAGAATATTGATAATCATTGAAACTAGATGAACCTACATGAAGATTTGTTCCTGTAATTGCTCCTACCTTTGTGTATGGTTAATACTGTTCACAATAAAAAGTTAAAATCATGAAAACAAATTCCAGTCCCCTGGAACTCCATTCCCAGCTGGGGGGAGCGAGGCCAAGCTGATGGGGCTCCCTGTGCGTCCCCCCCTTCAAACGTTTGGCCTTTCATGAAATGGCAGGTGCCATGCTAGGTGCTTTGAGAAATGAAGACGGTCACAGCACAGACCAGCAGGAAAGGCCAAGAGATGAATGAGAAGTTACAGGGCAGCACAGCAAGCCCCTCCCCACCCACACACCACCCCAGGCTGGGGACCCAAGGCTCTGAGACCTGAGGAGGGAGCAGTCAACTCAGGAGAGAGGGTGTCCAGGAGGACCAACCATGGTGACAATCAGAGAGCATCAGGCCAGAACCACTGGCTGGGTGCCCTGGGGGCCTGCGGGCCCCACATTGTTGGGGGCTTTAGAGCAGAAGCTGATGCACTGTACCACACCGAGTCTTAGAGCTGCTGAATGGAGCTGAATTCTATTTGAACCCATTTGGAGTCTGCTGAGATAGGAGTCAGATGTCTGTTGAGCCATCGGGGCGCTATAAGGTGCCTCCAGCCACTGACTTCGTTCTTCTTCATAGAAATAAATCAGGATTCCCAGACGAGCTGCAGTCCCCTGTCCATTCCCTCCTTCTTTCAGTTACCCGGTTGCAAGACATTTCTCATTTCTCCCAATTCTGTGGGTCAGGAATTCCGGCAGGACTCTGCTGGGTGGTTCTTCTGCTCCATGGGGTGCTGGCTGGACTCACGCTACCTTCCAGGCGCTCACTGCCTAGTTGCAGAGGCAGGTGGATTAATGCAAAGTTACAACGCTACATGATTACCACACTTCAAATCTTCAATCTTCGGGGCGCCTGGGTGAGCTCAGTTGGTTAAGCATCTGATTCTTGGTTTCAGCTCAGGTCATGTTCACAGGGTCATGAGATGGAGCCCACGTCGGGCTCCGTGCTCAGGGCAGAGTCTGCTTGAGATTCTCTCTCCTTCTGCCCCTCCCCTTGCTTGTGTGCTCTCTCTCTACATATATATCAAATAAATAAATAAATAAGTAAGTAAATTATTCCCCCCAAAATCTCCGGTCTTCATGAGTATGAGTCCTTCCTTGTATGTGAAAGGGTTCTTGGTGAGATAATGTTACTGTGTTAGCCAGCCAAGCACACACAGTCTAGAAAATGTACAGTTTAGTACTTTCCTCCGAGCTCAAGTCCTACCTTCCAAACACAGATTGCCCAGGGCAGGACGAGGTGTACATGTTGAGACAACCCCTGTACCCTATTCTGTGCACTGTCTCCCCCCGGAGTCCTGCAGACTCAGCCTGCAAGGCCACTCAACAGCTCATCTACTAGGGGGCCCCTTCTCTTTCGTGGTTCTCTTTCCTCTAACTTCTCTTCCTCTCCTGGGTCCTACTTCTTCTAGCCACACTGGGGCTTCACCAGTCATTCGGCATCACTCTGGATGGACAGAGGGAAAGGAGGCATCCCATCCCGTGAGCACATTGCCCGCATGTTATTATGCTCCAAGACTTGGTCACTTAATGTCCTTTTGTCCTGGCTCGGGGGTGCACACAGACCTGGGAGTGGGTGTGTATTTGCAGATGGGGGGAGGAGATTTCTGGGAGTCGGGGCTGGGATGTGAGCCCTGCCCCTCTGATGGCTGTAAACGGGGGGTGGGGGCAGCAGGAGAGAGCCCCCCGCTAAATGAACAAGAGCCAGGTCAACCTCCCCCTCCTCAGTGAGGCCCAATGGAAGTGGCAAGGAAGGCAAAGTCCTTTTAGGAAATGGGTGACTCAGGTAGCTGAGGACCCTAAACAGTTTAAAAGTGAACTTGCATCTCTTATGATTCCATGTGTCAGGAACTCTTGTCCTGCCATTTTGCCACACCTGCGGGGAGAGGGTTCCAGAGCCCACTAAAGACCCCCAGGCCTTCTTTAGCGCCCCCCCCCCCAACAGCGTGGCCACATCGGGAGCAGCAGAGTGACATGCGACCAGATGACCTTTCGTGCGGAGACTCTCTATGCCCTGTCCCAGCCTCCTTTCAGTTGCCAGCACCCCGATCCCATATATCCTGGAGGAAGAAACCCTCCTTCCCACGCTCCTCCTTTGTGTTCCTTCGGGCAGCCATGAGGACCAACCGCTCAGCCCCCCTGGAGCCTGGCGGTCCTGCTTCACTTCTGACAGTCCCTCACCCCCACCATACCCTGTCTTCGGCCCCCCTACCTCATGGCCTTTTGACCTCCCCCCAATCCTTCCCATGCCCAACCCAGATGAGACCCCTAAGTGTGAGTGCATGCTGGCTTCGACCTTGTTCCTGCTAAAAACAGAAATCACGCTTCTTAGTTGGCTTAGAAAAGGAGGTCAGTGAGGATGTGCGTATGGATTGAGGTCATACCTACCATTTCCCCTTCCTGCATCTATGACTCCGAAGCCAGCCACTAAATCCAGTCCACCTCCGAGGACAAGGGCATGCAGCCACACCTCTTACAAGGAAGAGTCTTCACATTTATGTTTGGAATTCTTCTGTGAGGAAGATTTGTCCCTTGTCCCTCATTCTACTCAGTCCTTTCAAATCTCAGCTTCTCATCTGTGAAGTGCAGGTAACAGCTGGCCTCAACCGAGAGGGTTGCTGGAAGGTTTACCTACTACATGTGGAAAGCACTGAGCACCAGCAAAGGCTAAATCCAATAATCAGGAATGATCCACAAACACATCAAACCACCTGCGGGGGTCGCCTCAAGGTCCACCGTAGGGCTATTGGTGCTGGTCTCCTCCAGACCCAGGGAGCGAAGGGCCTGCCAGGGGGCTGCTTGGAGCCGAGCTGGTGTTAGCCTGTTTCTGTCCTGTGAACCCCAGAGAAGAGAAGGGAGGTCTGGAGGTAGAATGCCAAAAGCCCGCTGGAGGCATAGCCTTGCAGGCAGAAAGGGAGGCAGTCAGGTGGAGAGAGCCCAGAGGGGCTCCGCTGAGACATGTTATGTGGACTGATTTGGGAGATGATAAAAAGCTAGTGGGAATCGAACACCCGAGAAACCATCCTGCAGCCCACTCTCGGAGGAGAGCTTTCCTCATTCTTGGAACAGCTCCATGACTGGAAACAGAACGCTAGCCTAGGGCCAGTTATCTGGATCTTGCTTTCCAGATTTTTCTGCCCACTTGCCTTGTGACCCTGAGCAAATGACCGAACTTGTCTGGGCTTCATATTCTATCTGCATAAATTGTGAGAAAACTGAGAAGAGACCAAGATGAGGCCCAGACCTTAGAGGTGAGGCTCTAAGCCCCACTTCTCCCTCTGGCACCCCACTCTTCCTGACCCAGCCTAATTCCCCACCATGCTTTCAAGGCAAATGCAGCAATCTGGGAGCTTATAAAAGAACCGGGTCATTGTTGGAGGTTTTTCAGAATTATAGTACCTGCGCTGCCTATCTCTCTGCCCTCTGCTTCCTACACAGGCTCCCTTTGCTTCTCTGTACCCATCCCCGACTCTCGCCCCACCCCCACGACTGCTCCCTCCTGTTGCTCCCCAGCTGCTGCCAGGGCCACATGGACCCCTGGGGGGCACAGCTTTATGCAGGCCTCAGGGGTGGCCCCTCTGAAGGGGGGATCCTATCCTTTTTCCTCCTTGTTTATGGGTTTTTTAAAAAGATTTTATTTACTTATTTGACGGAGAACATGCAGGAGAGAGGCAAGCAGAGGGAGAAGCAGGCTCCCTGCTGAGCACAGACCCCCCCTGCCCCCCCCCATGAGGAACTCAATCCCAAGACCCTGGGACCATGACCTGAGCCAAAGACAGAGGCTTAACAGGCTGAGCCACCCAGGCGCCCCTCCTTGTTCATGTTTTGGCAAAGGCAAGCCATGATCAGAAAGGCTGTTGGGACTCAAAGCCTCCGGAAGGGAGGGTTAGCTTAGGTTTTTCCGCTCAATCATTCATGACCCCGCTGTGGCGTGTTCCTGGATTGACACAGAGCCGTTCTTGCCCTTTCAGGGAGGAAGCAAGGAGTCTGGAGACAGAGATCCCAGGCTGAGAAAGGGCTTTTCAGAGGTGGAGTTGGGGTGAGGCGGACAAACATTTGATTTTTTAAACCGGCCCTCTCCTGCCTGGGAGGGCTTTCTAGACCGAAGCTGCCTCCGTGGGCTGCTGCCTCAGCGTCACGGTATAGCCCAGTCTCCGAACCCGCTGGCATTTTCCTCCACCCCCAGTTTCCCTGCAGCCCCTGCCCTCCTCGGGCCACCCAAGCCCGAGGCTCCCACCCCTGGCCCCGCCGGCTCTAACTTCCAGCGCTGGGGCGCCCCCTGCTGCTCGGAACTGTTGTGACCTTCGGGCCGAGGGTTCGGTCTGGGGGGTGCTGGTTGAGTCTACAGTCACGTGGACATGAACTTAGTGGCTCTCGATAAAAAAGAACTTCTCGGTGGTCCACAGGCCGGGACTGTGCTGGGTATCGGGGAAGACACAGAGTGAGTCTCTGCTGGGTTACGGCCTGGGGGGCGAGGTAGCAAAACCACATCCTGTGAGCCTCCCCACCTCCTGCCCCGGAGCGCCACACCCAGCCCCCCCAACACGAACACCTGACCCCCCTTTCAGCCAGCCCCTCAGGCTCTGCGCCAGCCTCCCCGCTCCGAAGGGAGACTCCACGCGCCCTCGGGGAGAAGGTCAGGCGAGGCAGCGTCAAGGGCCCTTCCGTGCAGATCGAGCTAAGGCTCCCTCTGCTCTTCTGGCTTGCCGGGGGACTACGCAGCAGCCAATGACAGGGGCCCGGCCTCCTCGTCCCCTTGTGCCACACTCTCTGCCGGGTTCCGCCAAGAACCAAACCTGTTTTTCCATCTTCCAGCCCTCGTTGACCCCTCCGAGCTCCAACGGCCCCCACACCAGGACCGGAGCCCATTCACCCATGAGGCTAAGCAGGCTCAGTTCCCCCTGGCCCAGCACATGGAGGGGAACACCGGGAATGTTTTAATTTATTTTAAAATCAGAAGGAAGACATAAACTTTTAGGCTTAAAATACTTTGATATAGAATATTAGTGCTTTCATCTTTATAGCAACACGGTTGTAAAATACAAGTCTAAATACTATTTTGATGTAGAAAAGGGTCCATGAAGGCAAAAGTGCTCAGGGCCCCCCAGAGTCCTAATGAACCCCCGGACATGACTGTCCACCTGCGCAGCCATCTGAGGCCCCGCAGAGCTACGGTGCTGGCAAAGGCCAAATTCCTTGAACTTGGCTGTGTTCGGATTCTCTCTGGAGAGCCTCATGTGGAGTCTTTGCTTTTTATTTTCTCTCTTAATAAAAATGTGTAATGTTTACATTGCCAGAGAACAAACAGAACCTTGGCTTGTGTTTCACATCTTAGGAAATGGTTCTCGAGTACTTTTGGCTATTCCTTCATGTTCCTGGTAGTTACAGGCTCCACCCCCTTTGGAATGGAGGGGCAGTATATCAGGATGTTGGTGGGGGGAGTGAGCAAGTGAGCCCCTCCAGCGCTCCCTCCCCCAGCTGATCTATCTGGAATCTTGGCTCTGATTTCCAGGGCTCTTCTTCCAGATCCCAAACCTGCCCCCAGGCCGTCTCCCAGTCCAACAGCTCCGAGGCTTATCTTGTTTTAACAGGCCACCCTCCTAAGTGTCCTCAGCACTGGCCGCCTCAGGGTTCTAGAAGCTTCTTCCCTATCTACTTTGTTACTTCCCCCACTATGTTGGTCTGCTTGGGCTGCCGTAACAAAGTACTCCAGACTCCGTGGCTAAACAACAGAAATTCATTCTCCCACAACTCCGGAGGCTGGAATGTGCTGGTGGGTTTGTTTATTCTGAGGCATCTTTCCCTGGCTTGTTGCTGGCCCACTTCTCCTCTCTATCCTCACAGGGTCACCCCTCAGCATATGTGTGTCCCGATCTCCTCTTCTTAGAAGGATGCCAGTCATTGAATTAGGGCCCATCCCAGTGACCTCATTTTAACATAATTACCTCTTCAAGGGCCCTATTTCCAAATACAGTCACATTCTGTGGTACTGGGGGGTTCAACATATGAATTGGGGGAAATGACACAATTCAGCCCATGATATCCCCCACCACCTCCATCTCCACGCACAGAAATGGTTGACAGAAGGACAGACATCTTTGGGGGCCATAGGGTAGAATGATGGGAACTATGGCTTTTTTTTTTTTTTTAAAGGTTTTATTTATTTGCTTGACAGACAGAGATCACAATTAGGCAGAGAGGCAGGCAGAGGGAGAGAGGAGGGAGCAGGCTCCCCGAGGAGCAGAGAGCCCAATGCGGGGCTCGATCCCAGGACCCTGAGACCATGACCTGAGCCGAGGGCAGAGGCATTAACCCACTGAGCCACCCAGGTGTCCTGGGAACTATGGCTTTTGACAGGCTAAGTGCTGCTGAGGCGTGCCCAGCATGGAGACTGGGAGAGGGAACACTTTTCTAAAAGAGGAGGAGGTTCTCCTCAGATGGGTCCATTTGGCAACCCCTTGAAAAGACTGCCTCTTGACGCTTATGAAATAATTATCATCTACGGGAAGGACTTAGTGCCCCTTGATCTAATTGATGGATTTTTACTCCAGCGTAAAAATTACGATAGAAAGTAGCAGCCCTCCATCCCCCAGACCTACCCAGCCCCTGGTGCCTCAACCCAGATATTATTTGTTTTTCCAACCAAAAGGTCAGATCCTTGTTCCAAAAATTATTCAACTGCTTAAACTCCAAATTCATGAATTAAATTTATGAAGAATCTCATAAAGAATTATTTTCAGAGGAAATTTTTACAGACCTAGTCTATGCTTATCCAGTGCTTGGATTTTTGAACATTCTTGAAAACTTCCTGGGGCACCTGGGTGGCTCAGTTAGTTAAGCGTCTGCCTTCGGGTCTGGTCGTCATCTTTGGGTCCTGGGATCCAGCCCGGTGGAGAACCTGCTTCTCCCTCTCCCTCTGCCTGTGCTCTCTCTCACTATCTCTCTGTGTCAAATAAATAAATAAAATCTTAAAAAAAAAAAAAAAAGATACTAACTTCCAAGGGACCTCCCGCTCTGCACCCCCACCCCCCAGATTTTTTTGTCCCACTCATTTAGCTGGTGCTTACTCTGAGTCAAGTTCTTCAAAAAGACAGAAGAGGGATAAAGTGGGGGAAGATTAATCTTTTCCAAAAAGAATTATTCCCAGGATTCCAAAGCCAAATGCAAATTAAACATACGTATATATTTTAAGATAAAATACTGTTTGGCACTTTCCAAGTTGGTGCTCCTTTCCATTACTACACTTCAGATCTGTGTTCTGAGCTCATCAATTCTGCTAGTAAAGTCAGAAAGAGCCAGAGTCACTTCTTAATCCTACCCGTTCTGGCTGGGAGCCTTTCTGGCCCTCCCTTAACCTGGCCCTCGTCCTCCCCCTCTCCACCCTCCCCCACAACTCCCCCCTTGTCCCATCCCTTCCCCATCCCTCCCCCTTCCTCCCACCTCCCCACCTCTTCGTCCCCCACCCCCGCTCCGGGGAAGCCGGGGAGCCGAGGGAGGTGAGGGAGGGCAACTCCTGCAGCTGTCTCATCTCCTTCAAAGCAAAGCCCTCTGCTCCGGTCTCCAGATGCTGACTGGGCTTCAGGGGAACTTTAAGTCCCAGCCTGATGGCCACTCCGCCCCGAGTTGCTGGTACAGAATACCGGTGGCCCCGAGCTGCCCCAGATGCAGAGCTCAAACCCGGAGTGAGCCAGGCTGTCTGGTGCCTCGCCTCTGCTGCCCTGTTCTTTTCCAGGAAGGGCCTGGAGCAGACCGGAAGCCTTTTTGGGAACTCCTGTAAGAGCTTCCCAAGACATTCGGCCTCTGTATCTCACCTCCCTAAGCACACTGTGCGCCCCTGTTCTCCTCACCAAGCCCAGTACACTCGGGCAAATTCCGACCCAGAGAGCTGCGTTAGCACATAGGCTCATGTTGCCCACTTTATTCTGCACACCTCGGGGCCTGGGACACCCTCCAGAAGCATTGCCCAGGTCCCCTTGAGAGCCTCCAGACGTTGTCGCGCCTGGGCCCACCAACAGGCCTCTCAGAGGTGCCCTGTGTAGATGAAGAGACACTGAGAGCGCAGCCCCCTCCAGCCTCTGAGAGGCGCTGCCCCTGGGCCTGCATCTCCTCAGGGGGGATCCCCGGAGTAACAGGAACAGCCCTGCACCAGCCTGGAGGGCCCAGCCCAGGGTCCCACTGTGCTCTGTGTGGCTAGGAAGACTCCCCTCCCACTCCCTGTCTCGTCCTCTCACCCTGACCCTGGAGCCTCTACTTGGGCCCTGAGCCGCCCCAAGATTTGTGAAAATCTTCACGTTAAAAAAAAGATTTTTTTTTTTAACGTGGAGGGCGGGCACCTGGGTGGCTCAGTCTGTTAAGCGTCTGCCTTCAGCTCAGGTCCTGATCTCAGGGGCCTGGGATCCAGTCCCGCATCTGGCTTCCCACTCAGTGGGGAGCCTGCCTCCCCCCTGCATCTGCCTGCTCATCCTCAGGTGCGTTCTCTCCCTCTCTCTCATGCTCTCTCTCAGATAAGTAAATAAAATCTTAAAAACGGCGGGGGGCTGGGGGGGATAAAGTCTTCACAGGGAATAGACTCAGTTCCCGGGGGCAGACGGGGAACAGGCCCCACATTGTTCTTCCACTGCCCATTTCTTCGGTCTCTCTTCTCAGGCACCTCCACCCAAAACACGCTTATCGCTTCCTTCCTTCCTCACCCATGACAGTCAACGGTACGGAGTCCTGGAGGCTGCCAGCCCACAGACTCACCCGATGGAGCTCTGTTTGGAACCCAGGGTTAGGCTCCGCTGGGGCGGGGGCGGGGGGGGGGGTGGTGCTTCGCCTGCCGTTCTGTCCTGAGACCTTTCCCATCTCCGGTGGTCCTGATACCCCAGGGTTACCCCCAAGACACCTGGAGGTAAGTTGACACCAGCCTGGGTTCTCATGGTTTTGATAGCAGAAGTCAGGCAGGAATCACTGCCCCCCCAAGAGGCCCCCCATGAAACCAGTATGCAAACCCTTGCGACCTGAGGGAATCATGAAATCTTGAAGTAGGAGGCACTTTGAAGTTGTCAGTTCAGCTGTGACCCAGCGCCCTCCACGAAGGCCCCCCTGCTTCTACCGGCTTGTGGCCAACAAGGGAGACCCTCCTCTCAGTGTGGCCCAGCCTCCCCTCAGAGCAACAGGGAATGAGCGATACTAACAGTAACGAAGCATTACGGAACTCTGTGATGCGCCTGGCACAGGGACAGGCACTCAGGGATATGACAGGGGTGTTGCCAGTGCCCTGTGGAGTAGAGCCAGAGTCTACCCTGCCCATGGTATGGATATATTCAACACCAGGAAGGAGAGTTCCTGAGAAGGCACCTCTCTGTGCCTCACTTTCTCCACTCATAACCTGGGATAATAAAAGTACCTATTGCATTTCAGAGTTAAGTGAATATATATCTTAAATATTTCACAGATTGCTTAAAAATGTACCTGGTACCTAGTTGATGCTATATAAATATTACTATGTGAGTCTATCAGTCAGGGTCCATTCTGGAGAGAAAACTCCACAGTAATTTGAACAGGGAAGTTTTTTCTTTCTTTTTTTTTTTTTTTAAGATTTTATTTATTTATTTGACAGAGAGATCACAAGTAGGCAGAGAGGCAGGCGGGGTGGGGGGCGGGGGACCGGGGAAGCAGGCTCCCTGCTGAGCAGAGAGCCCAACCCTGGGATCATGACCTGAGCCCAAGGCAGAGGCTCTAACCCACTGAGCCACCCAGGCGCCCCTGAACAGAGAAGGTTTAACATAAGGACTTATCAGCTGTAACAGAGGATTGGAGTAACACTAGGGAGTATAAGAAGAGCATATGACAGGAACAGTTAAAAAGCTGAGGGGGAAGTTAAAAAGGCTGAGGGGGAAGGGCCCCCACACCAAACCTGTTATAGGGGGCGCAGCTGGGCCCACTGGGTACCACAGAAGTCACCGTGGTGTTGCAGCGGTGGAACTTGCTGGAAATGTGCCATCTGGGGGGCTGGGGAAAGCTGTGCAAGAAGGCGTCAGCCCATAGGCGTGGGTTTGCTGATGGTTCTGGGTGCTGTTGGCCGCCATGCGCCACGGGCCTGCAGTGGGTGTGCGGCCCGGGCTGTGGAAGGGGAAGCTGGACCCAGTGAAGCCACTGAGGCTGGTCGTAGGAGCCTGTGCCTGGGCACCCCAGAGCTAGACCCTTTCCTCTCAGTGTCTCTCCAGTGCCCTCTCCTCACAGAGCTTTGGTGTCAGCGGCCAGCGTTGGGGGGAAGATTTACAGGGCCCATATTTAACTTCACAGAGCAGGCAGAAGGGGTAAAGTCAAATCAGAGATGCAGGAGGTCAACAATGGGCACAGTGAGCAATTATTATTTTTATTATTTGCATTCTTTACATAAACCCTTTAGGAAGTCAGGGTCAGAAAGACAGAAATGCTGGAAGAACTCTGGGCTTCACCATGCTAGCTTCAGGGGGTCCCGGGCCACACACAGTGGACTGCACAGGTCAGGGGCTCCTCTCTGCCAGGTCAGGGGGCTTGGACGCCCCTGAGACGGAGGCGAGTGTTTGAGTAGGACAACAGGCAAGGCCCAGCCAAGCCTTGGCACTATGGAGGTTTCCCAAGGCCTAATTTGTGAGTTGGGGACTGCAAAAGAGGCAAGGACCTGAAGGGGTCTGCTGAGGCCAACCTGGCATTGGGACGCACCTCCGGGGTCAGTTCCCTGTTTTGCCAGAGACAGCAAAGAGTTGGATTGGAGATGGAAGTGTGGCAGGGATCCCATTAACCAAACTAACAAAGGGGCCCCAGAGGGCTGGAAGATGTGGTGACTTTATTGCTTGTTGTGGGGGGAGCAGCAAGGTGTTTGGCTCACATTTCAGTGTGTCCTGTGGCCACCAGAGGACCTCAGAAGTCATGCACTCCTCAAAACAGACTAAGGTCCTTAGGAACCGTGCCTGGAACTTTCCTGGGATCCGAACCTGATCTCACCGCTCCACTCTGCTGCAGAGAGTGGTCCACAGACCACAACGTCAGCAACATCTGGGAGCGTGTGAGAAATGCAGACTCTCGGCCCTTCCCCATAGAGTGACTCAGAACTCAGGTCTTCGAACCCCTGAAGGATTCATGTCCATCAGGGTTCCAGAAGCCTTGCTGAGTTCCGGCCCCGTAACTCCCCAGTGCAAAACGCACATGAGGGTCCTCTTGTTAAAAGATGAGCAATTTCAAAACAGCCGCAGAATTCTGTTTTGTTTTTACTGGGGTACAAAGTATACAACAGAAAATTTGCTATTTTAACCCTTTTGGGGTGCACAATTCAGCAGCATCGACTACATTTGTATTGTACAGTCACTGTCGTCCATCTCCGGACTCTTCCATCTTCCCAAACCGAAACCCTGTAGCCCTTAAATAATAACTCCCCATTCCCCAGCCCCTGGGGCCCTGGCAGTCACTGCTCTATTCCCTGTGTCTACAAGCGTGACCGTTCTCGGTACCTCATATACGTGGAAGCAGGAGGCATTTGCCCTTTAGTGTCTGGCTTATCCCACTGAGCAGAATGTCTTCAAGGCTCATCCAATGTGACAGCAGAGTGCTGAGCCAAGTGTGGGCCCTTCTGGGCCCAGGTCAGTGGCTGCCCAGGACATATGCCCACATGCTACTCTAGAGCAGTGAAAGAAAGAAGACATGTTTAAACAAGTCCCAGAGATAACTACTCAGTGTTTCCTCAAAGCAGAGGCTTTGGGATTGTGTGTGTGTGTGTGTGTGTGTGCGCGCGCGCGTGTACGTGTGCGTGTGTGTGGGTGTGTGTGTGTATGTAAGCATTTTTCAAAGCCAAGGATGAGAAACCGGAGAACGTTTTCCTAATTACATCTATACAGCAACAGGGAAAACAGGGGAGGCATTTTCAAGGTGTGAAAAGGTCAGCTCGGCCTGGAGTTTTCAGTAGGGACCCTGGAGAGAAGAAGAAGAGAGGCCATCTCCACCTCACACGTCTGGGGAACACACCGCGGCTCCCCGCTCCCCCCTACTCCTCCACTGAGAGTCAGGTCCAAGCCCCAGAGGGATGGTGTCAGGAAGGCAGGGAGCTTGCTGGTGTCCCCCATCCTGCCTGTGGACGCTGTAATTTATCCTCGACAAGGAGTTGGACGCCATGTCAGCATGTGCATGGAACACCACGGCCACGTCACAAAGCGTGACCCCCCAGAAATGTGGCCAAGGGCACCGAGTCCGGAGATTACCTTCCACTGAGCAAACTGACCTAACCTCTCGCCTAAAATATGATTTCAGTTTATTCTCAAAATCATCGACGTATTACTATTTTCAGTAACTGGTGTAGCATTTTACCGACCACTGTCTCACTCACGTGGCAGAAATCTCACCGAAGTAGTAAAATGAAATCTGGACATCCATCTTTTGAACAAAACAGCTTTATTGCTTTGAGGGCGTGGAGAAGTTTAGGGGAGATACAGTTCAGGCAGGAAAACTCCCTTGGGGTTTTTCATGAAGACACGAAAATGGTTTATCATCAGCTTATCAGTTACTATATTGAAATGGAAGATTTTTATGGTTCTGGAAAAGCCTGTTTCTTCTCCACTGCAGTGATACCTGGTTTTAGACCCTCCTTTGTTCAGTTGACTCTGCCCTCATTACTTCTACCAAAGTACACGTCAACCCCGATCCTGCAAAATATCGCACGTTTCAAATTGCTGTCTTTCAGTAAATTCTTGATACGTTATCTGGCTTTGTCCCAGGCTCTTAAAATGCTTTTTCAAGAAACCTGCTTCGACCTGTGGCAAGAGGCGACACTGAGGTTTTCTTTCTGAAGAGGAGCTGCAGAAATGTTGAGGTTGTGACATCATTCCTTGCCCGAGTTCCCAGGATCCCCACTTTCCATCTGCACCCCATTTACTGGGCAGTCCTCCCTCTGCTCCCGTCACGGGGCTGAAGGGGCGGCAGCTCCAGAAGCCTCCGCCGCCCTGAGTCATTAGAGACAAACACAGCCTGTCCAGTGCCCGCTGCCCAGCACGTGACTCCGCTTGGCACGAGGCCCCGTCTGAGTCACAGGCAAGGGGGAAAAACAGGGCCTTGTTTTCCTCATACATGTCCAAGGCTGCCTTCCAACTTGACCACGGCCACAGAAGCACGGAACCCCGCAGCTTCTTGGCAATTAAACGTTTTTCACACTTCTATTTTTAAAAGCCTTGGAAACAAGTAACCTGGGGGCTCAGGGCAGTTGGGGGAATATCTTTCCAAAGTTCTCCCAGCCAAAGGCCCTGTCCTGGCCGGGGTCCCAGAGCAACTGTGAAACCGAAATGCCATGACAGGGCCCTCTCTCCAAACCTGCTCCTCAGGTGATAAAAACAGAAACACCGGAGGCACCCCGGACCCTCACAGTCTGTTCTGCTCGATGACACGGAGAACCTTCTGGCCCCTGGGCCCCAAGTGGTCCAGATTGTCGTCCCACCGCTTTGTGTGGGTACATCAAGCTTTTAGAGCCGAAACTCTACTGCAGTGGGTCTCCCGCCTGCTGACTGGGCTCAGAGGTGGAGGGCAGCAGGCAGGAGATCGCTGGGGGAGCCGGGGGTGGGGGCCGGGATCCGCAACTGGGAAGGGAAGGGCAGAGGAGGAGTGGCCCTGGGATGCAGTCTCGGCAGACAGTTGTGCACTCTGAGGCTGGGTGGCCTTACAGAGGCAAAGGGGGTCGGGCCTGAAAACCACCACTTCCTCCTCTTCCCCAGTCAGTCAGGCATCAGGTGTGGCCACCCGGGGATGGGGTACGACTGTGGGTGAGGTGCCTCGTGATGGGGGGGGCAGTGCTGACGACCCAGGCCCTCCTTATGAGCAGCACCCAGCCATCTGGGGAGTAAGTCCCTCCTTCCTTCCCACGGTGAGACCTGCCCTGTCCATTTTTCTCATCTGCCAACTAAAAAAAAAAAAAAAAAAAAGTGAAATTCACATAACATAAAATCATAAAATGAACCAGTTTATCTTTTTTTTAAAGATTTTACTTATTTGAGAGAGAGTACATGCAAGCAGTGGGAGTGGCAGGCAGAGGGAGAAACAGGCTCCCCACTGAGCATGGAGCCCAACGTGGGACTCGTTCCCAGGACCCCTGGGACCATGACCTCAGCCAAAGGCAGACGCTTAACCAATGGAGCTACCCAGGTGCCCCTAAAATAAACCATTTTAAAGCGGCCGATTCAATGGCCTTTAGGACATTCACAATGTTGTACAACTACCACCTATATCAAGTTTCAAAATCTGGTCATTGCCCCAGGGACAAACCCCACCCCATAAACCAGTCCTGCCCATGTCCCCCTTCCCCCTCCCGGGGCTCCACGCACTTACCTCCTGTGGGCATGGCACACAAACGGGATCATAGACCGTGTGACCTTTTGTGTCAGGCTTCCGTCCCACAGCCCAAGACATTTGGGGTCTGTCGCTGCTGCAGCGTGCGTCAGTCCTCCAACCTTCCGGGGCGGAACCGTCCTCCACGGTGTAGCTACGCCGGCTTTCGTGTGTGCGCTCGTGCGCTGATGCACATTGGAACTGTAGCACGTCGCCTGTTTAAAGAGTTGCTTAGGCACCATGTGCAAGTTCTCGGTCATGGAAAATAGACTTCGCCTCATTTGGAAGCAGAAAAAGCCCTCCGGGCTCCTGTGTGGATGGGACATATCACTAGTTCATACTCCAGGAGAGGCTCTTGCTCAGTGGAAAATCCAATGCCTGCCAGCCTCCCTGGGCCTGATAGTGGCACTGTAAGTTGTCCCTTGCCCTCCTGCCACCAGGTGCGTGTCAGGGTGGCCTTGGCCTGGCCATGCCTGGCTCAGGCCGTGCTAAGCCGCTTCTGTGGGTGCTGTCTGCGACCACGCCTCTCCGCTCTGGGGAACCAGCCTGGGATTCGGGACATCCTGCCACCTTGGCTCCGGTGCCCTGCACACCCCCTCATGTTGCCGATAAGGAGTCTTTACCAATCAGCCTCAGTGCCACCCTCCTTGCCTGCAGACAGGATGCGTGGGCTGCACCCATGTCCTCTGGGGTGCAGCCCGTTGGTGAATCTCCCCACGGCCCTTTTGCCCACCTCGGTCCCCATCTGAGGGCAGAGGAGACGGTGCCCTCTGTGACTCCCTGGTGCCTGGGTCAGGGCAAATGCTGGATGCGGGGCTATGTCCCTGGATCCTCGGCGGGCTGCTCAACGTGGGCTGCCCAGCCCATCCATGCCCACCCATTTCCACACACCTTCCTTGCCCTGCGGGCTCTGTTCCCTCCTTCTCCGGTACTCCGAGGGGCCCCAGCACCTAGCACGGATCCAAAAATGTCTGGGGACTGAAGAACCTCTCTCTTGGACATTTCAACTCCCTACCAAAATGCTTCTCTAGAAAACCCCTTATGAGAGGGCCCTCTGCCGTGTGTGGTTTCGGTTTTATACACGCAGTCTGTGATCATCACAGCAGTCCCCCAGCATGACAATCTCTGATCGAGCCCACCCAGGAGGGAAGTGGCAGGGCCCCCGCCTCTGCCTGCCAGGTCGGTTCTGCCATGGACCCCCTCTGTGCCAGGCTGGGGATCACCACTGGGGCTCCCCAGGCGCTGTCGGGGCAGAGGTGGGGAGCAGGCTTTCAGATGACTTTCAGTGTAGTGGGGAAGCTGTCCACCAGGGCGAGAGAGAGTTGTGCTCAGCCTGAGGGAAGAACCCCCTTTCTGTGGAATTTTGAGTAACATGTATATAAACACTGTTTCTATCATAACCCAAGCCCGACTTGGCCCAAAGGACATTCACCAGCTGAAAACCTTACTGTTAAACCTCAGTCCAGAAGAGAAAGCCAGCAGGCGGCAGGAGGGAGGAGGGAGGTGGCGGACAGCACCCTCTCATCTGGATCCTGATGACATCCTCCCTGAAGGGTCTGTTCCTCTCCCCAAAAGAGGTGCTCAGACTTGAAGGCAGGATCTTGTCTACCCTCCTTTCCAGCCACAAACACAGGCGGTGACACAGCGTGGGTGCCCGGGAGGTGCCCCGGGAACAAATACCCAGGAGGGGGTGCTAGGAAGTGGGGAAGGAGACAGCCAGTGGTCTTAGAGCCTGAAACAGAGGCATATGTGAAACCTTTGCACTATTTTTTCCCTTGAAACGTGGATGGGGAGTGAGAGTGCTTTGTTTTTCTTTCTCTTTAGAGTGGCAAGCAGTGAACAGCGGATGCCCCGAGGAAAAGACTCCAACGAACAAGCACTTGGAGCAGAACCCACCCACCCTGTACTGATGGTGTCCCCCCTCTGGCCTCCTCTCTGGCCAGGTCTGCTGACCGGATGCTGGGGGTCCCAGCAGGAAACAGGCAGGCATAGTTGTTGGGATTTATCCTTCCCCTGAGGATGGTTGTTCTTCCCCTCCTTCCTGCTCCCCAGGTGGACGTCTGGGTGTGGGTGAGGAAGAAGGTGAGGAAGGTGAGGAGGGCTGTTCTGGGCAGAGAGGAAGCCTCTGTCACTCACCAGGATGGCAGCTGGTGGCCCCTCGTGCTGTGAGAGGGAAACCTGGGAGGAGTCTCTTGGTGGGAGTCAGGCCTGGAAGGCCCATGTCCCAGACAGCCTGCATTCCCAATGCGAAGCTTTAAAGCAGGGGGGTTGAAGAGGAGAGAAAAGGTTCTGGAGTCCTAGACAGTGGTGTGTAGTGCAGGCCTGAATGGACACTGAGGTGGATGGTGTAGACAGGACAGGTGGTTTAAGGCTCTGAACCAAAGGAGAGAGAGAGAGAGAGAGACATCCTGGGGCCCAGGAGGCAGGATAGAGCCCCTGACCATGGACAAGCACCATGGTATCCAGCTGGGTGAGACTCCACCCTTCCCCAGCCCATTTTTTTGCCTCTCTGTGCCTTGGGGGTCCAGAGTTGGCCTGGGATGTGGGGAGATGTCCATAGTCCTCAAGGCAGGAGGTGAACCCCAGCTTGGCCACTTGCCTGGCAGGGGCCCCACGGAAGTCCCTGCAGCTATAAATAGGTGCTTGTCCAAATTCACTCCAGCAGAGGTTCCTACGACGGGGAGGACAAGAGGAGCAGCCACGGGGCATGTGAGGAAGAGAGAGACTGGTTTCCCGAGAGCTGGAAGCTTCCGGACAGTCACCGCCATGTGGGAGTGTGTGTGTGTGCGCACACACATGCACACGCACACGTCTACACCGCTTCATTTCTGGGACCAGCAGACCCCACCTTGCTGCTCCCCTGGAAGGAGGGCTCCCAGCCCAGTGTCTTCACTGTGAAGTGAGTGGTGGAGGCCCAGACTGACCTGAGGTGGTTCTGGTGAGGAGGGAAGGGGACGCTTCCTGACTCAAGGGAAAAGGGGGGGGCAGAAAAGGAGGGATGCAAAGGGAAGGAGTCCTCCCTGAGCAGCTGTAGGGGGGAGGCCTGGGCTGCAGCCAAGGCCCAACCACCACCTGAGGAGAGCAGATGGCGCGGGCTCTCCTGCCTGCAAACCCCGCCCTGCTCCTCTGTGCTTCCCACGCGTTTCTTCAGAAGGCGCGTGGATTTGGCTCCAACACCCATATCCCTGGTTATTGTTTCCTTTTAGATGTTCCTTTTATCTTCTACCTCAGCTGAAATCTGAAGATTAGGCCAATTTCTTTGTCTCTCGAACTCTCGCAGAGAGCTCTCACTGTACTTCCTCTGCAGGCCTCCGAGGACAGAAAATGGTTGCTATGGGGATTCCTTCATTTGTAGAGTCATCATTTTCAGAAAAAAAGAATGATTCACAAGTTCTTTCAGGATGAACAGAGTGTGTCCTTGGGGACGACATGATGTAATAGTGTTTAAAAGAGGAATGATGACCAGCTTTGGTTTGTGCATGTTTCCTCCTCTTCAATCTCTGTGCATGCTTAGGGCCCACCAGCAGCTTCCTCAGAGCCTTGTTCTGCACACAGAATTCCAGCTGATGCCTGACACCTCCCTTTGCCTACTCGCAAATCTGAGGGCAGGTGTTAAAAATGTAGAAATGCCCAGTGAGGCTCACCAGGGAGTTACTGTTAGAGTCTTCATGGCCACTTCTGGGCCTACCCAGCTGGATGAAGTTATTAGCCTGAGGGTGCCACGGGGCCTTTGCACATTCATTTACATTATGACTGGCTGGGCAGAAGGCTTTCCCTAGTTTGACTCTCTCCAGAAACCCTGGGGTTCATAAAGCAGCCTGGAAACTGAGGTCCACAGAGAGGATGGACTAACCCAAGTCCCTAGTGTGTGTAAGGTCCAGAGTTAGGCCCAGAAGCCAGGCACTCTAAACATCTGTGGCCAGCAGAGCAGAAGGAATACGTTTATGAGCCAACTCTTTCCTAATAAGGGGCAAAGAAAAGGAGGCTGGCTTCTTGGAACAATAGAAAAAAGTAATGAGGGGTTAAAATGAGATTGAAATCTGATTAAAACAATCCTTTTCTCTCCGTGCAGGGAGTCAGCTGTTGACCTTGGGGAAGTCACTCTCCCTCTCTGGGGCGCAACTTTCTCACCTGCCAACCGAAGGGGCAGGACTAGAATGACTTTGGATCCTTCCAGTGATGACACGCTTAAATACCGCACCTGCACTGGAAATGTTAGCGAAGCCTTCTCCATGCCAAAATTAACGTGCAAGGATTCCCTGGAGCCCCCAGCATCAAGCCCACACTCCCTGCCTGCAGCTCAAGGCTCTGTGTGATTGCTCACAGCTCATCTTTCCAGTCTTATCTCCCATTGCTATTTCCTCTGGATTACTTATTGTTCCAACCACCCAGCTTCCACACCTGTGTTAATACTCTCTACTTGCAAAGGACACCTCCTCCCACCCCAGTGCCCTGGCCTGAACACATCCAGTTAGTCTTACAGCTCTCTGTTAAAAGGCCACCTCTCTCAGGAAGTCTTCCTGGAATCCTGAGTTTGGGGTCCTGATCTTTCCAATCCCATATCCACTATCATCACCTTCACCCGAACACGTGTTGTAAATATCTGGTTATTGGGTTCAACATATATTCCTGAATGATGAGCAGGTGCTAGGACAATGACAAATTCAGACAAACTTCTGCCCTCGTGGAGGGGGTAGGGAGGGAGGCATTAATCAAATGATCGTGTTCATGAATGTGTAACTGCAAACAGAGAAGTGTGAGGGAGGAAAAGGGTTCCCTGAGAGCTCATCCGGTATGGGGAAGGAGAGGGTGGGCAAGAAAGGAGGTGTGGCTAGGGGCGGAGGAGCCTGGGCAGAGGACAGGGAAGGCCCGGGTAGGGGGAGGCCTCCCAGATCAGGGGGCCAGGAGGAAGTGAGCTGCCCCGGTGGGTGGGCAGGCAGAAGGCAGCCCCTGGAGGGTGTCTGGATCAAAGAAGCCATCTGGGGAGCCTCTGAGGGGGGTTTTGGGAGGGAGTGACAGATCACATTTACATTTGGAACAATTACCTTGGCTGCTGTGTGGAGAATGGCCTAGAGCAGTGAGTGGCTGCTCCAGAAGTGTTAGGAGCACGAAGTGTGAGAAGGACTCAACTCTGCCTTCTGGCCAGACCTCCCCATTCAGTGGGTCTGGAGGGAGGAGAGGGTATAGATGGAGCCTAATAGGAGACGGTGCTGTAGTGCAGTTAGGAGGTGAGAGCAGCTTAGACAGGAATGGAGGGACTCGGAGGGACTTGGGGCAAGTTTTGGAGATAAAAGTGACCAGGTTTGGCAATTAATTCCCATGTGGATGACGGAGAAAGATGTGTGGGGGTTGAGCCACGAGTTTCTAGAATATGCAAATAGACAGTGGGTGGTGTGCCCTGACACAGGGAGACGGGGAAGACCTGATATCAGGGGCAGGAAGCGGATCCTAGCACACAGGCCCCGGGAGACCCTACAGAACCTCTGCGCCTACCAGGAGCAGGGGAGACCTTGCTCTCCTGGGCTTCCCCGTCAGCCCCTCACAGCTCTCAGCAGCGGAGGCCAAGGCGGGGTGGGTGAGTGGGGCTTGGTGAGTGACCCACGTTCCTCACTGCGTGCCTGGAATGGAGATGGGAGGAGGCCTGGAGGTGGGGAGCACACAGGCCTGTTCAGCCCCTTGCCCAGGGCAGCCTGGCCCCTGGCTGCCACCTTCCCTTGCAGGAGACACATGAACAGGCAGTCCACTGGCTGGGACTCTCTCCTCCATCCTGCAGGGATCTCAGAGCTGGCAGAAAACCCTACTTGGAGTTGGGGGAATTGAGTCCTAGGCCAGTTTTGGGGGGTGACAAATTTTGTGACCTTCCATAGGTCACTGATCTCACCAGATCCTGGAAAGGAGAGAAGCTAGAGGAACCAGAGCTGCCCTCACCAGAGGCTTAGGGCTCTCCATCCAACAGGGCCCTGGGTGAACAGCAGGCTGCACCACCACTGATGGTTTTGTGGACGAAGAGGAGGGAGAGGAAGAGAGGAGAAGGGGGAGAGGAGGCAGGGGAAGGGAGAGGGACCCCGTTGGGGAGGGGAGGAAAGGTGCAGGAGCAGAGGAGAGGGGAGAGGAGGAAGTCAGGGAGAAGGTATGGAAGGGCCAGAGCGGGAAGAGGGGAAGGGACTGAGGGAGGAGAAGGAGGAGGACACCTGTCTGCTGTCCTCGTGGGGACTGTCCCTGCTCCTCAGACGAGCCCTGTCTCGCATCCCTCTGTCTTCGTCTGCAGGCAGGAGGCCTGCTATGTCTTTCCGTACTACAGTGACTCTAACTAAAACTCTGAAGTTCAACTCGAAAGTCACTTTTATTTTTTCATTTTAACCCTCCGTGAGACTCTGTAATGGCGACAGATACTTTTTTGTGCTTGTTTAGAAATTCTTTCTTCACAACATCTTCTTTTATGCCCCTCCAGTCCCTTTACCTGTGCTCATAAGCCCGGGTAGAGGGGACTGAAAACGTGTGCTTTTCTCCTTGTGCATTCAGACAGCAAAGGGGGTCGCTCCTTTTAAGTCACTGTTTGTTGTGCAAAAACGGGATTATGTCAAATACAGTTCCCGGCCACTGAATGCCTCATGAAAATCCCTCTGTGTGAGCAGATATGGATCTTCTCCTTTTTAATGGTGTGGAATACTCCCTGGTAGGGCCTTCCTAGAGCGCTCCTACAGGGCTAAGAGATTTTTCCCCAATGGCAAAATAGAAATAGAATTTTTTAAATGCTGAGACTTTAGTGAATTTATTTTATCTGGCAAGGAACCAAACTACCTGGACAGTTCAGGAGCCAAGACCAGCATCCCTCTGTGAGTTTGTTGGTGAAGACAAAGAAATGGTTCTGCCCCAAGGAGTTTGCTTTCCTGCAAGTAGGCAGCCCCCACCCCCACCCCATACACACAGCCCTATGAGGAGGGCTGAACCACAGGCGTGCAGGATGGAGGCCTGACCATCCCCCCCACCACCCCCCCACCCCCGCCACCAAGAGGGCATAGCCCTGGGGAAGAGCATGGGGGGGGGACACTGATGTTGGAAATTATCTGATTTGTTGTGTGGCCAAGACACAGCCAAGTCAGGATTTTTGGGAGATGAGAGAGTAGGCTCCATATCCAACATGGGGCTTGAACTCACAACCCTGAGATCAAGAGTCACGTGCTCTACCAACTAAGCCAGGCGGGCACCCAGGCCATGAAGCTAAGTAGGAAAAAGCGGGGTTACTCTAAGGATGGGTGAGCGGCCACCCCCCTCCCACTAACTTTGCCCCAGGAATGTCAACAGCCCCAGCTTATTTCTGGCCTCTCGTTCCCCTCTGTGAAGCTCGTGCCACTTGCCTCTTGATTTTCTAACTGCAGAAGGGATGAAAGTCTGAGATTTCAATCAAAAGCTTAAGAAAATGATAATCCCTGGTTGCCCTAATTCTTTCCTGAAAATACCTCACACTGACAGAAATTGTCTTTAAGCCCCTTTTCTCTTCTTTCATGCTCTAAATTTCCTCCTTAATTAAAAAGAATTGTTTACTGGATGTGGGCCCACAGTGCTTATTTATTTTAACCGATCTTGTTTCTTGTTTCCTTATCTTAACCAAGTGACTTGATAACTCTATAACTCTATTCTGCTGTCTTAAAATGCCATTGTCTCTGTCACCAAGGTAACATAATAATGAACTTTATAATCAGCCCATTTCTATTCCCATGGAACGGAAGCTGTGTCAGTAGCAGGCAGAAAGCACAGAGCCCCTAAATTCAGCTGCCCTAAATTGGCTGCCTCTCCCTAGCAGAGATTTTAGAATGGTCTTCTCCTCAGAGTAATATTTCAATTTCTCTCAACCCTATGACATTTGATGACAACATTAACTGAAAATTAATGATGAATAAATGTGTGGATTCCAAAGTACCTGGTTGAATTCCCTGCATAAAAAACAAACAAACAAAAAAACGAAAAGGGTGGGGAAGGGTAGCCAAATGGATACATCACTGAAAACCAGCAACTGTTGATTGACAGAATTTTTTTCCCATTCCTTAAGGCGATCAAGTGCAGTACCCCATCTGAGAATGCCTTGGAGACGTGCCACCCGATGACTTGGGCCTTTGAGCTCAGGGGATTGTGATAGAATTAAATCTGACTCCACAAATGAGGTCACTGGGAAGAAGCGCTGGCGTTAAATTTACTGTTAATGCCAGGGTCAATTTGCTAAATGGTCATCTGCTTGTGGTTCCAGAAGACCTCTGGGTAAATTCCAGAGACCGCCTGGGCTGAAGATAGCTTGCGCATGAAGTCACCGAACCTTGGTCAGTGCAACTTTGGGTGACTATCGTTGAGTACCCCAGCAAGTGTTTCCCGAGGCAGGAGGCCATTGGGGTATGGAAAGCCTTTGAAATCTGTGGAAGGTGACTTCTCACGGTAAGCCTAGGAAAGGCATATGGTGGGAGGGGAGAAAACCACGCCTTTGGTGCCAGGAGACTCGAATTCTAGTTCTGCCACAGATGTTGACTGGGCTGAGCAAATCGAGACACCGGATGCTCATCTCAGAGGTGTTTCGAGATTAGCCATTGTGCTGTATCAAATGTGTAGAAAAATAAGAAATTCTGTTAATCACCAGTTGTCAGGCATCAAGGACTCCTTTCCCCCCATTTCCCTGAGCCACACTTTCCTTATCTGTCAGGCGGAAACACTAATTGCTTACTTCCCCAGCCCTCCCTCCCAGGACAGTTAACCTGCAGGATGAGAGTAGGCAGGTGAAATTACCATACAAGATAGAAAGCACTAGTGGAAATCATTGCCAGATTCCTTCTGATGAAGCTTTTCGATCATTTCCAGCCACAGTTTGAGGGATTCACGAAGTATGTGCTTGCCATGGAGCCTGTGCCAGTTCAAAGGTCAAACCCCGGTGGGCAGTCCGCAGTGTCGTCTTTTCTCCGCCCGACCCTTGGGGCTTTGCCTGGCCGGCCTTCAGGTTCTGTCGCTCACCGCCTCACGCCCCCTGCCGGTGACACTGGGGAAGCGGGGGCCACAGAGGAGCCTCTAGGTTTCCTCCTGACGCGGTCATCCTCATGGTGTCTCAGCTGCATGTTCTCACACAATCGCTGGCTGGACACCCACTCTCGGTAAACCAAATCAGGTCTCCTGAATTCCTAGAAGCAGCAGAGCGTAGGGGCAGCCTGTGCGCCTGACAGATCGCTTATGAATTATCCGCGGGCCTTGCTGAGTCCCGGTTTTCTCACGTGTAAAATGGAGACGATTTATATCCTTTACTGGGTATCCAAGAGGATGAGATAAGAGAGGTATACCATAGGAGCTGAAAATAGGGTTTTTTCCCTTTTGCCTCCTTCCCCTGCTCCCCTCGCTGCGGCCTGCAAGGAGGCGCTGTCTACTCTCCTGGTTCTCTGCTCCGTTTGCTCTCTCCTCCGAGGGGGTCTGGAACACAAACTCTGCCACAGGTCTGTGCATCCTTCTGGAAAAGTCTTCACAAGCCTGCATCCTGACCTTCCACACTGGCCTTTTATTCCTGGTCCCAGAGTCTCCACATTTGGGGTTGGGGGGTGGTTGGAATCACCTGGGGGCGGGGTCACTTCAGTTTTCATGTTGCATCTGGAGGTGTCCCACAGCCTCATCATCACAGCACACCCTGAATTGTGGCAAATTGTGGCATTTGTGCTGCCGGGGAGCCATGAGGAGGCTTCGCTAGAATTCCTCAAACGGCTGGGTGGCCCCAGAGGCAGAAAGAGGGACGCCCCGCCAGCACCTGAAGTGGGGAGTGAAGGAAGATCTTAGTGAGTGGGGGTTTAACTGAAGGCTCTTAAAGTCCCTACCTCCTGCTGTCCTCATGGGGGACACCCAGGGCTGGAAATCAAATTAAGCTGGGCTTTCCCAAGTCCCACTGGAGCTATGCCTTTCAATCCAGGTCGCAGGGGTCACAGGCCCTGCCAGCCACACACCAAGGCACACATTCTGCAGGGGGAGGGAGTGTCACACCGGAAAGGCTGGCATGATTGGCATTTGGCACCCCACCCCCTCACTTGGCAGCCTCCCCTCCTCTGCCCCTCCGCGTCTCCTCATCTCTCTTCATTTTTGTCTGTTCTTGTGGCTGCCAAGGGTTCTTGGGTCACCTTTGTCATCGTAAACTCATGATTTCTAAAGTGTTCTCTGTGGAACACCTGTTCCTTGAGGATGTGCCTCAGAAAATCGACAGCAGGGAATGCTGGATACCCTCCATCTCCCTCTTGGGATTCTTGATTCACATTATCTGTTCAGAGCTCTGAAAAATCCCATAACCACTGGTTTCATTCTGCTTCTATAGTTTTTTCCCGAAACTCTTTTGGTCACGAGCCCTTACCTAGGAGTTTCCAAGGAATACCTATGAACAGGGTTTGGTGAGTCACTCTTTGGGAAAAACTGCCATGAACAATGTCTTATTTGTAGGAACCCTGTGAAGTCAAATTCACTAATGAGGAATCTGGCATCAAAGGCCGATGGAAAAATGCATGAGCTTTGCTCTAAAGAAAATATGACATTTGTGTAGATCAGAGGTTCCCGCTCTTTTCACCACAAAAGATCCTTTTTAGTTCTTTCCTCAAGGGATTCCATGTTTTGAAAGCTTTTATCTACCCAACAAACTACACTTATTGAATAATAATTTGTTTCTTTGAGTTTTATTCATCAAAGACGTATAACTGCCAATTAGTGCTTCTGATCAGGCAAGATAACCACTGTTACCACACTGAGTTGATATGACTCTAGCCAAAAGCAAATAAACCTAATGTTTTATTTAGTCTGGAAACCTCACTGAGGTAAATGTATGATTTCCTTTGGGCTTTTTGAAATCTTGAAAAGAGCTTGCAGACCGCCCTTGCTGCCTTCACAGAGGGCAGGGTGGGTGGGAAGCAGGGCTGTGTGTGGAAATGCAGAGAGGACGCCCAGGGTTGGAGGAAGTCGGGAGGTGGTGGTTAGTGAGGGTCCCACAGACAGCGTGGACAGTGAGGGGCTAAGTGGCTACAGCCTCTGGCAAGCCCGAGGGTCCCTGGATTAGGGGGATCAGATCCTGGTGAGGAGATGAGGCCAAACATGGAGCTTTCCAAGAAGGGCAAGAACCTGGACAACGACAGTCGCCGTCCATGCACCTCCTGAGTTCATGTACCCAGAAGAGGGCTGCGGAGTGGACAGGACAGGACAGGAAAGCTGTTGGACTCCTCTCCCCACACCTCCCCGATTGAGTTTTCATTATGAGCTCCTGGGTAGGGAGTGAACTCAGTTCTATGGCTGTCTTGGCTAGTGATGGAGCTTTGGAGGCCCCTTTGATATCGGTCTTCTAGATTGTGGTTGGCGCACCCCAACCCCGGAGGAAGAACCTCTGCCCCAGGGGTTCCCTGACTCAGCAGGCCCCGTTCCTGAGGAAAGCGGTGTGTGTGTGTGGGGGGGGGTATCATGTTCCTGTTCCTGTGGGAAATTGGGGGGTATCATGTAGCTCTACCCTGGATGGCAGGTGACCATGGGCTCCTGGTGCATTTGAAATGGGCTTTAGTGTCCTGCCACCTGACTTTGCAGAAGAGCTGCTGGGGGCGTGGTGGGTGCAGCTGATGGCCCTATTACCTGAAGTGAGAGAGAGGGCTCCTTCAGCAGGAGGCCCTTTAAGCCCTAATCAGCCCTCATGGTCTGGGTCCCCAGCCCTTCGTGGGCTCATGGACCCTAGCCCTGCTTAGCAGTGGCCTTGAACTTAAACATTCTGCCTTGCTTCGTGTTTCTTTTCCCTCATTAGACAGGACCTAGCATTTTCCCAGAAGATACAATCAGTGTCTGGCAGAAGCCTGCTTGCAAAAATAAATCTTTCCCTGAACATTTTCCAGGCTCATTTTAGAAACAAATCTGGGTGATGCCTTTTAGCCATTTCCAAAGACAAACAACCAAGGCCTGAGGCCTCTCTCTGCAGCATACGTGTGCTGAGCACGGAGGAAGGGGATCTGCCCCTCAGAGGAAACCCCCCCTCACCAGGGAGCGTGAACAGCTCTCCAGACTGACCCCTGCCACGAGCCCCTGCTGCTCAGTCTGGTGACAGAGGTGGGATGCCCAAGCCAGGCGGAGCGGGCCCTTCCTCCTCACCCTACCAAGGTTCTCCCGCAGGTGGGAGCCTTCTGCGGCTTCTGGAAGCACTGACAGCTGCAGAGGCCACAACCTTCCCTACGTCCATTCAATCACTCATTGGTGCGCTCAGTAAATATTTATATGGAGCACCTGTCCTGTGTCGGTAGCGGCGCCGCGCTGAGGGCGGAGCAAGCAGCGGTGAGCGAGCACGCACGGGACCCTGCACATCCCAGGCGCTGCGCGCACGTGGCCGGGACGGAAGGCGGGAGGAACGCGGCGGTCACCCCCGCCCGGCGGCGGCGAGCTGGGCTCTGTCGCGGCAGGATCGCGCGTGGGTCTCCCAGGAGCCCTGTGAGCTGGGACGGAAAGAAGGAAGGAAGGGAGGGAGGAGGGGAAGCTTCTCTGCGTCTGGGTCTGGCTCGGCCGTCCGCTTTCACATGCGCTGTCTGCTTAAACTTCCCAACGCCGCCGCGCGGTAGGGAGGTATCTCCGTCTCCTCTGGCACAGAGAAGAAAGCCCCGGCCCAGAAGACGGCAGAGGAGGGACTGACCCAAGGTGGGTCTGATTCCAGAGCCCCAAACTGTCTCTCGTGCAGGCACACTCACACACGTGAACTGTGGGGCCCCTGCTCCAGCGGTACCAGCGGTTCACCCACAAGCCCACAGTTTACCTTCCTTCATCAACACATAAGACACACTGTGTCCTCAGGAGCCCGCTGTCCCAGACGGTGGCCACGGGCCACCTGTGGCTACTGAGCACAGGAATGCGATTGAATCCCAACTGATACACGCCTGAGTGCAAAACACACGCTGAATTCCCAACACTTAGGAAGAAAGATGTAAAATGTCCTGCCCTTTGCAATGATCACGTGCTGAATTTATGTATCTTTCCGGATACTGAGTCGAAGAAAACGTGTTAACATACTTCCTGTTTTTTCTTATTTTGAAACATGGCTACTAAAACATGTAAAATCACACAGGTGGCTCACGTTTGTGGCTTGCTTCCTATTTCTAAAGGGTAACGCTGCTCTGGAGGGAAAGAGACTCTACTGCCTGAGTGGCTCAGTCCGTTAACTGTTTGCCTGGGGCTCAGGTCATCATTCCAGGATTCTGGGATGGAGCCCCGCATTGCACTGGGTTCCCTGCTCAGGAGCTTACCTCTCCCCCTGGTTGTGCACGCATGTGCACGCTCTCTGGCAAATAAAATAGTAAAGAAAATAAAAGAAATATAAGTAAAGAAATGCAGAAGAGGGGTAGTTAAAAGTACGGAAGGGGGGTGGGGAGGAAATAGTGCAGAGCAGGGCACCGAGCAGGGCTGGCGGTGGGCATAGGCGGTCTCAGGGTGCAATAGCATGGGGGCGGGGTGGCAGGCCTTCCTGACCGCAGGAAGGGGTAACTCCCACAGTGGGGAGGTTCGAGGGCTTGTGCCTGAAGGAAGGAAGGAGCCTGTGTCCACAGGTCCTGGGGGCGGTACAGGCTTCCCACAACCAAGCATGAGTCCTGGAGCTGCAAGGACCCTCAAGGTCACCCCTTCTGCTTCTGGGTTTCAGAGGGTTGGTATTTGCCAAGACCCTGATATAAGACCAAGTGGCTCTCCTATGCCCAGCCCCTGGGGGGGGGGTCGGGGGGGGGTTACTCCACAAAACAACGGATCTAAAGTCACACAGATGTTTTCCATCAATGGCAGTCATGGTTATCATCATGACTAGTATTCAAAGAGAACACAGCCTTCCCAGAAGGATGGCAGTTGCCTCCATTCACAGGATCTTCCAAGATGAAGAGGTACCTCTGACCTCAAGGCTCAGTGCCAAAGAAATGGGACAGCCTGCGGCTGGGCAGGCCTACACTGTCTCAGGCTCAGTGGTTGATCTGTAAGAGACACCTGCCAAGAGGCACTTTGGACTGTGTGGTCTCGGGGGGTGGAAGCTTGTGGCTATGCAAGAAGCAGAAGGCCCAGGTGGCTACAGGACTCTGATGTTTCCTACAGTTAGGGAGCCAGAGCCCCAGTGGCTTGCTCACGTTCTGGTTTATCATCCTCTCCCATCTGCCCCCAGCCCTGGGGTTGTCATTGCCCCTTCCCCACTCAAGAACCCACAGTGATTCCCTACGGTCTGCTGTCTTCTTCGTCAGCTGACCCTTTGCCACACGATCACTCAGGCCCATCAGGTGTCCTTGTCCAGTGGTTATTTGCCAAAAAAAATCTTGGCTAAGACTGCTGGAGGAAATTACTTATTTTTTGCCGAGAGGGAAAGACCTATTTTTTTTTTTTAATTTATTTATTTGTTAGAGAGAGAGCGAGCGAGCACAGGCAGACAGAGTGGTAGGCAGAGGCAGAGGGAGAAGCAGGCTCCCTGCGGAGCAAGGAGCCCGATGTGGGACTCGATCCCAGGACGCTGGGATCATGACCTGAGCCGAAGGCAGCTGCTTAACCAACTGAGCCACCCAGGCGTCCCAAGGGAAAGACCTATTTTAATGAATTTTTCCTCCCAAGAAAATGATCCTTCTGCCCTTCTCTGAACCACAAAGCCAGCACTGTATTGGCTGTCTTGTCATTTTAAGAGTCCCTTGGGGTGAAGGCTCAGAACAGGTGAGGACAGCCTCATTCCCCAACCTTGGCCTAGACTCACCAGATGCCAGGGAGGCCGGGGGACAAGTGGGCAAGGCAGGTGCTCCCACCCCATTATGCTCAGCCAACGTATAGTGAAGGCCTATGGTGTGTCCACTGCCGTGGCCTGACAGCTTGAATGTGGCCCCTGTGGGGGACACTTGTGTCACAGAAGGGCCACCACCATTTTTGAAACAAAGACTGGTAGAAACAGAAAACCAGTCTTGTGAATCTGATAACTGCAGTACACCAAGCTTATAAGAATCTTTCCAGAATTGATCACATCTCATGACTCCTGTTATCTGATCTCTGGAGGGGATCTAGTGTGCAGATCCTTCTGTTCACACTTTATCGGGAAGATGAGCAGCATTACACAACAATTTGCAAACGAGACTCAGAAAGGTTAAGTGACTTCACTAAAATCACACAGCCCCATGATCTGAAGGCAGAGCGGGACCTCTACACCTGAATCTAGAAGAATTCCCCGATCCAGCTGCTCAGGGAATCCCCCAGGGGAGCTTTTGCAATGACCAACCCCACAGTCGACACCTGGGGAGGATATGATTGAATTGCTAGGCCCGGAGGGGAGGGGAGATCTCCCTCGGTGATGCTAATAGAGGAACTGAGGATCGTGACTCCAAAGCCTGCAGGCCTGCTGGCCTGGGGACGGAGGAACCATCATGGCTCTGCCGCTGACTTGCTGTATGATTTTGGGGTAAATTCCATAACCTCTCTGTTCTTCAGTTTCTTCGTTTGCCAAAAGGGATATCTCTTTTGGGGTCTCTTTTGCACATGGGGTCTGGGATGCTTGCGAAGCCCACAAGGCAGGACACTGTGAGAAAGGGCTTTGGCCCTTGGCCGTCCTCACATCAGACCAGAGGAAGGGGCAAAATGTCCCACGCAGGAAACCAGCTCACCGACCCCCCTCACATCAGACCAGAGGAAGGGGCAAAATGTCCCACGCAGGAAACCAGCTCACCGACCCCCACCTTCTCTACCCCCAGTCCCAGGGGTGCTCTTCCTGGGTTGGATGTCAAGTGTGTCTTGGCAAGGGGAGGGCTTCTCGGAGGAAGGGCAGGCGGGACCAGCCCTATGGGCCAACAGGGCCCCAAGGGGCTGAGGCTGGGCTTATGGTGGCTGCAGAGAAAGAAGAGAGGCCACGCATGGGGCATGTGGGTTCAGCAGCCCAAGCAGACCCAAGAAGGGAGATTTCCCTGAAGGAGGGCCCACAGACAGAGGCCTGGCCTGATTGAGGTGACTGGGGAGGGGGGGTCCTTCTTTAGAATGTGATTCTTGGAGTTTTTCTTTGTTCCCGGTTCCTGATTGTGAAAAATGTGTCACAGAACAAACAGAACTAGGATCACGTTTCCCATGTTATAAAGGTGATTTCATGTTATTTAGTGGTTTTTCAGTGTGCTTGTTTTTCTTTGAAAACATTTTGGGGCTCACGGGGACATTACCGTGCGATGATGGGGGACTGTTGGAGGCCGTCGCCCCTCCCCATGCCAGGTTTATTATCACAGTAGAGGGGCCTCAGAGAGCTCAAGACTAGGGGTGCAGGGGTGTTGGGGGCTCTCAGAATACAAGGGTACGGGGGCAGACCTGAGCCACTGAGAACTCCCCGATGCCCCTTCCTGCGCAGACAGAAGCTGTGTCTGCACAGTCCCCTGTGCCCAGTAGGACATGCCTCACGCGCCTAACTGGGGCCTGATGGAAGCAGCTTCCCTGGGGAGTGACGGGAACGAGCCGAGCCACCAAGGGCAGCCCCGGCCTTCCCTCTCTGACGCAGAGGACAGTTGTCTCCTCAGCGCCCTGTCCACGCCGGGCCAGAGGATGCAAGCTGGCTGGCCACACTCCTGCTGGAAATGTGGGCTCCGGAGCCAGGACTTCTTGGGGAAAAAAAGCACATCCTGCCTCGGGAAGTAGAGCTTCAAAGTCTCTTTCTGAGCCGTCTTCTGCATGTGTATATCTTCTGTAGCCAGAGTCTATATACATGAGCCGGGGGTGGCCAGGAAAGGGACCGCCCGTGTGGCCCGCCCCCAGGCCTCCCGGCAGCAACCCCCCACCCCCACCCCCCAGGCTGCTGTGCCCTGGGCGGGCTGTGGGTTTGCTGGAGAGACTTGGGCCGGAAGTCTGTGGTTTCCTTTGGTTTTCTAGCTCCCTCTACCAGGCTTGGAAGGAAATCCCATCTGTTGTGTTTGGCGAACTTTTCTGCTCCTTGGGGTCCTAGGGACCTGAGAAGTGGTGCTCTGGGCCTCTAGACACCATGGGCACGGCTGAGTGATTGACCCTTTGTCATCTTGGTCCCCACAGGCAGTGGCACCACTTAGCCCAGGCTCAGACCCCCTCCCCCATTCATGCCCCATCTCCATGAGCCACCTTGGGCGCTCCCCCAACCCTGATTCCTTTCCCTTTGCTGAGGCCACCACTCCTGTCTCCCCTCTCTCCCAGCACTGTTGACCGAGTCTTTTTAAGTCAAGATACCAATCTCAGCCTTTTCCCCTCTAAGACCACTCAACTACTCCCTCCTCCCCATGGGTAAAGCATAAAAGTCCTTTACTTGTGGAGCTGATAGGTGGGTGAGAGAGCTCAGCCCTTCCGAGGTCTCTTATCCCAGAACAGGGTGGAAGAAAGGTGCTAATCCAGAGCAAAAGCGCTATTAGCCAAATGACCCTTCCATCTCCCCCCACCAAAACCAAACAGAACAAACAAAACCTCAGTTTTTTCGTTTTACTAAATAGCTCACCTTGTTACAATAGCCTTATTTTACGGACAAAGAAACCAAGGCTAAGAGGGGTTTTCATGGGCTGCATCTCAGCTCTTCTAGGTTCCCAACCCTCCAGGGAGCTTTTCTGGTTTAATGTGAAACCGCTCCCCGCCGTGTGGAGGACAGGGAGCGGCTGAAGAAAGTGGCAGACCTCTCTGCGCTTGTAGGTGGCAATTAGTTTTTTAAAGATTTTATTTATCTGAGAAAAAGAGCATGTGTGCACAAGCATGAGCAGGCAGAGGGGAAGAGGCAGAGGGAGAAGCAGGCTCCCTGCAGAGTGGGGATCCTCACACAAGGCTTGATCCCAGGATCATGACCTGAGCTGAAGGCAGATGCTTAATCGACTGAGCCACACAGGCGCCCGGGTAGGTGGCAATTTAAAGAATAACGAAGGGAACTTAACATGTGAGGCTTGTCTTGCAGGGCGGCAGATTGAATAAATCCCAGCACCTGCCCTCCAGATCTTAAGAGTTTATGAAAAGGCCCTAATTGGGCTCAGTCACATGTACTGTGCAGGTGTCATCAACACCACAGCATACTCATCTCCAGGCGCTGTCCTTGGAGCAGCCTCCAGGAGTAGGAAAGGTAAGAGGATCCCACGTTTTAAGGACAGGGGAGGGGGTGAGGAGCCTCTGAGTGCTCAGGTCCAGCTCAGGGGTCCACTGGCAGTCACGACTTTCAGATGACATTCCCCAGCAGCCCTGGGTTGACGTTGACCGAGAAGCTGGCCCCATTGTTCAGCCATTCAGTTGGACCAGTGTCAGGCAGGGGGGTGGGCACTGCCTGTGGCCCCCGAGCTGTTCCCCACCTGCTGAGACATGGTCTCTGTCATAACCTCGGCCGCTGCCGGTGAACAGGTAGGACGTGACCAAGTGACTATCACATTTCACCTACCTGACGGTAGGACTGGCTAAGCCCTCCTTCAGAAGATGCCTTGCCATGGCTTGGGGTTCTGCAACGTGCATGTTGATTCTGAGCCCCTGTCCTGTCCCTGGTACTGCCCTCACAGTCATGCGTGTGTTACCTTGTGTCGCCTTCATAAGATTCCTCTGCTTCTTTTCATCCTCCAGACAAGGAAATGGGTGCCAAGTGTGCTGAGTAACTTTCCCACATCCTGTAACTAGTAGGTTGCCAAACTGGGATTTGAACCTGAACCGATTTTGTTTTTAAGAAGGCTCCACACTGGGTGTGGAGCCCAATGTGGGGCTTGAACGCATGACCCTGAGAACAAGACCTTAGAGGATATCAAGAGTCGGGACGCTTAACCGACTGAGCCACACAGGTGCCCCTGAACCTCTTATTTTTAACTCTTATGTTTCCATCATATATCAGTGGATATATTGCTCGGCTGAGCAATTTCATTTTTTTAGACTGACAAAAGCAAGAGAGGGGAATGTCCATATTCACTCCTTTCATTTGGGGTGATCCGTCGGCAGACAAAAAGACAACAGAAGCCATCAGAAATTTCAGTCTCGGGAATTTAGGGATGGGATAGGAGCTACCACGGTGATTATTCTAAAGATGACCAGCAGGTGGCACCATTGCACAGCAGCTGCACACCCAACTGGCTGCTATCAGAACAGGATGGGGAAGTACAGCCCAGGGTTTCCAAAAGTCACTAAAGATCTGATAAGCCTAGCAAGACTGTGTCCATGCCTGTCCATTGCTCATGTTCCCCTGATGACAACAGCTGCTGTCTGCATAAGAATTCACTCAGCTCATGTCCATTTACTAATTCATCTATTTAGCAGAGATATCCTTTGTACCTAGCAACTATTTTAAAAATATTTTGACCTTGTTAGATCTTTTAATAGAATCTGGTCTGTCTCTGAAAATGCTGTGCTTCCTTGACTGGATGGAATTCCTTTTTTTTTTTTTTTTTTTTTAAGATTTTATTTATTTATCTGACAGAGATAGAGCAGGAACACAAGCAGGGGGAGTGGAAGAGGGAGAAGCAGGCTTCCCGCTGAGCAGGGAGCCAGATGCAGAACTCTATCCCAGGACCCTGGGATCATGACCCAAGCCAAAGGCAGACACCCAAAGACTGAGCCACCCAGGCACCCCTGGGATGAATTCTTTAATGAAGTTTCCACCTTGGCCTGAGTGGGTGGTAGAGACAGGTGTTTGGTCTGGGTTGAAAGTGAAGAGGTCAGAGGTCAGGCAAGAGCAATGGTGGGCTTTGACCAGGTATTTGGGGGGGCCAAGCAGGCAGCTTTACACAATCTACCCTTTGCCTCTGTATGGGGTTGGGAACTTGGGGAGCTTTGGAGTTGGAGAAAGAGGAGGGGAGAGAACTGGAGAATAAAGATTTCTCACATTGTTGATAGAAGAAGGGTCCTCTCCATTGCTAACATGGTTCTTGGATTTGAAGTTCCTAGGAAGGCCACAATCGGGACAAGAATGGCTCCGCTGTGGCCACAAGGGTGTCTGTCACATACTCTGCAAATGTGAGGAATATCCCCCAGGAGAAGTAGGGAGTCAACACAGAGGCCCCAGGCACTGAAATGTGAAGAGATGGGTCATTCCTGATGGAAGGAAATAATGGTGCAGCCAGAGTCCCGAGTGGGTGATGCCCACACGGGGAACATGCAACTCCCAGTGTGACATGCCCAAGATTACCTTCAGAGAGCAGGTGAAGGAGCAGGTAGTGTTACTTGTCATAACAACCTCCAAAACACCTGCTTCCCATAACTCAGAGAAAGTCAGAAATAGAGCAAAGGGTCAGGAAAGGAGCCGGGGAAGGAGGCTTTCAGGGACTCAGGCATGAACTGTATGATGGTGTGGGCAGCTTGTTGCCCAGGGGCCAGATGGAGAGTGGCTTCCTCCTAGGGGGCAAGGCAGGGCCTTGGGCCATACCTCAGAGTCCTCATTGGTGAACTCTGACTCCTGGAGGGAACAGCCCGGTGGGGGAGAGCCCAAAGCTCTTCAACAGTGCTTTCCACCTTTTATTTTCTCTGAAACTCTAGCCCAGTCTTCATACTGTGAGTAGCCAGTAATGGAGAATTTGCTAGAAGGAATATGGAGTGCTAGAGAGAGAGTCTAAGCTGTGCTAGGGGAAAAAACCAAAAAACAAAAAAACCCATAAAGTGCTGTGACAAACTTTGTGAATTACAGCTTAAGAGATACCTTGAAAAAAAATTTTTTTTATTTTATTTATTTTAGAGAAATGTGAGTGGGGGGAAGGGGCCGAGGGAGAGAATCTCCAGCAGGCTCCCTGCTGACCATGGAGCCCAATGCAGGGTTTGATCTCACAACCTTGAGATCATGACCTGAGCTGAGATCAAGAGTCAGATGCTTAACTGACTGAGCCACCCAGATGCCCCCTAAAAACCTTTTTAAAAACCCATTATCTGGGCGCTTGGGTGGCTTAGTTGGTTGAGCGACTGCCTTCGGCTCAGGTCATGATCCTGGACTTCCAGGATCGAGTCCCGCATCGGGCTCCCAGCTCCTTGGGGAGTCTGCTTCTCCCTCTGACCTTCTCTCTCATGCTCTCTCTCACTCATTCTCTCTCAAATAAATAAATAAAATCTTTAAAAAAAAAAAAAACAAAAAACAAAAAAAAACACATTATCTTGAAACAAGATGGGATCGGGAGGGAGACAAGCCATAAGTGACTCTTAATCTCACAAAACAAACTGGAGGTTGCTGGGGGGAGGGGGGTGGGGGGCAGGTTATGGACATTGGGGAGGGTATGTGCTATGGTGAGTGTTGTGAAGTGTGTAAACCTGGCGATTCACAGAACTGTACCCCTGGGGATAAAAATACATTATATGTTTATTAAAAAATTAAAAAATAAAAAAAAATCTCATAAAGATATAAAATAGCATCATTATTACATTTTAAATAAAATGTATTTTTTCACTCTTCATATTTTATTAAGATTCCTATAAGTAAATAAATGATTATTTTTGAAATTAAAAAAAAACATTATCTTAAGATGACAGGTATCTATTTTTACAACTACAGCACAAAATCTAAAAAATGAGAACAATGAATATTTTTAAATGTCATATAAAATAATTACTATGACCTATTTAAATACAGTTATAAAGGAAGTTCATAGAAGATTTTGTATTCAGGTTTCATTGCTGTGCAACTCAGAAAAACTTTCTTTCTGTACAAGTCCTTATGTGGAAGCATGAAATTCCAACAGTTCTAAAAGAGAATATAAAAGCAGGTTATCAACAAATAAGACCAATAAACAGCATAATGTCTACACACTGTAGGAATACTAATTTTTATTTAATAATTTGGATTTAAGGGGCTTCAAATATTTGTTGTTTTTTTTTTAAGATTTTATTTATTTATTTGACAGAGAGCACAAGCAGGGGGAACAGCAGAGAGAGAAGGGAAAAAGCAGGCTCCCCACTGGGCAGGAAACCTGATATGGGGTTTGATCCCATGGCCCTGGGATATTGACCTAAGAGGAAGACAGATGTTTAACTGACTGAGCCACCCAGGGGGGCTTTGAATATTTTTAGGTATTTTGCACTTCACCAACACCTGGAAGGTCTTTCAAATGATTAAATCTAAATTCTAGGTCTGTGTGTGTAGTGATAATGCCAGTTCCCAAGTGTTAAGGGCTGAATTGTGTTCCCCCCTCAAATTTATATGTTGAGGTCCTGACTCCAGTACTTCAGTATATGGCTATATTTGAAGATAGGTGTTTTTTTGTTTGTTTGTTTGTTTTTTTAAGATTTTATTTATTTATTTGACAGAGAAAGAGAGCATAAGCAGGCAGAGCAGCAGGCAGAGGGAGAAGCCAGCTCCCTGCCCAGCAGAGAGCCTGATGCGGGGTTTGCTCCCAGGACCCTGGGACCATGACCCAAGCTGAAGGCAGACCCCCAACCAACTGAGCTACCCAGGTACCCTTGAAGATAGTTTCTTTAAAGAGATAATTAAATTGGGCACCTGGGTGGCTCAGTGGGTTAAAACCTCTGCCTTCAGCTCAGGTCATGATCCCAGGGTCCTGGGATCGAGCCCCACATCAGGCTCTCTGCACTCGGCAGGGAGTCTGCTTCCCCCTCTCTCTCTGCCTGCCTCTCTGCCTACTTATGATCTCTGTCAAATAAATAAATAAAATTTTTAAAAAAGAGAGATAATTTAATTAAAATGAGGTCACTAGTGTAGACTGCCATCCAGTATGACTAGTGTCCTTATAAGATGAGGGAATTTGGACCCAGATACATACATAAAGAGAAGACCATGTGAAGGCACAGGGAGGAGACAGCCGTGTCCAGAGAGAGGGGTCTCAGGAGAAACCAACCGTGCCAACATCTTGATCACTAACTTGTAGCCTCCGAACTGTGAGAAGTTAAGTTTCTGGTATTTAAACCACCTGCTCTGTGGTTCTCTGTTACAACAGCCCCTGTGGATGAAGACACTGAGCTACACAGACAAACAGGGATGAAACAATAAGTATAAAGGAATCCCTTTTTCTAGAAACCATAAATCGCTTTTTCTAGAATGACTTGTGTCTGCCTTCTTAAAGGAGCTAATTGCATCAAAAGGGAATAATGAATTCTCAAATTCCAAACGTGCTCATTTGTTTCTTTGTGACTGTATATGGCCTGAAAGTGACAGTAATCTTTGAGAGAGAGAGTCCCCCATCTTCTACAGACTCACAGCTGCACTAACCAGAACTGTGGCCAGGGACTGACTCCAGTTTGGGACGACAAATGAGCAGACGTGCCTGGTCCCCGTGGGGGTTTCCCACCCAGAACTGGACCAGGAGCCCCAAGGAGCTACCACAGGTGGCATCCGGGGCCCGTGCTCTGTTTTGATGACTACAGCTAACTACTGTTTTAAAAACAAATAGTTGGTGGACTGAATAGAGCTTTTTCAAAAATTAGTTTTGTATGGATAGGCTAGATCCTCCTAGCACATAAAGGCAATTTTCTACGGAAAAAAACCCTAGAAATTACAGCTCTTGGTCTATGAGTTGCCAGGCCAAGGAGCAAAATGAATTATTTCAGAGCTCTGTTTCTGGGCCGTCAGCATTTTGCTGACATCGCTGCCTACAGGTACCTGAACTTTTTCTACAATAAAACCTTATTAATTTGAAATCCAAAGAACAAAAAGGAAAATTCTCCAACCCCCAGTGGACTTTGCATTTACCAGGTTCGGCTTATCTCAGCATTTTTATTAAATGGTAATAAAAGGCCACACGTTGGTTGGGGACTAGCAGTGGCTTTGAAATAGTCGCTATTTTTAATTAACCGGCATGGAAATGGTAAGGTTTTACTGTAATTTGGTTTTGATTTAATTAACTCTGTGTTGTGCCTTAAACCTCCCCCCGCCCCAAGTCCAGAAAGTTCTCAGCAAACTGCTTGGATTAGGCGTTTATCGGGACAGTGGGGCGTCTGGGGAGACTACCCTCCTTGGCCTCTGTGGGCAGCAGCAGACACCCCGCTTTTGCTCAGCAGCTTTGAGGTCACCTGTTCCTCTGTTTCGTTTTGCTTTTGCTTGCCATCGCCGCCGACCCGATGTGTCTGTAAGCTTCCCACCGCCCTTCCTCCTGGACTGTATCCCCAGCTCCCCAACCAACCATCCACCAGGCTCCCAGGCTCCAATCCGCCCTTAAAAAGCCTTCTTTTCTCCTCAGACCTTCACTAGCCCTCCTCGCTCTTCCTTCTCAGAGCCTCTCTGCCCCTGTGGCCGCCTCCGCCCAGTCTAGGCCATCCACACCCACCCCGTGGGCTCCCTGCTCCCCTCCTCAGCCGGCTCAACCCATTCCTGTGTCCGTGGACCCTGTCTCTCTCCTCACAAGCCTCCGCAGCTCCCATCAGGGCTTGTCTGCGATCCTCAGCACTCAGGGGAAGTGGGGGTGGGGTTTGGAAGGGAGGATGCGGGGAGGAAGGGACGCCCCTCCCGGGCGGGCCACTTCGTGGGTGCTTCTGCTTCAGCCAGACAGGCCCTGCTTTCCCGAGTCAAGCTTGAAGCTTCTGCGGAGTATTTGACATGGAAACAAAAGGTGTCTGTGGCTAAAAATAAGTTCGGAAAACCGCTGATCTGTGCGACGGGATCCATGCCCTTCAGCTTAACCCTCACGACCCGGAACAGTGCAACGAGGACCACCTCTCTGTTTTTCTCCACTTTTCCTTCTCTCCAAAGCCACTCACTCATCGGGCCCTGAGAACATCTGGTTTCCTGCCTTTGTGTCTGGACTAGAAGGCCCTCTCTTCTCTGTCTTTCTAACTCTCTGGGGTTGAAGGCATACCACCCCGCTGTGGTGCAGAGCCCACCCCTCTGATGTGTCTGTGTCCTCCCTGACTGCCCCCACCCCCGCACCCCAAAGGCTCTCTCTCATTCCATGAGCCCCTGCTCCTCTCCCTGGCCACAGCTGGTCTGACTAGCAGACACTTCCCAGTCTTCCGTGGCCTGCTACAGAAGCCCCTGGTTGCTGGAAGGTGTGGAATGAAGAAAGGAAACCCTTCCAGACAGGGGCAGAGAAAGAGAGGCTGGGCGGGGGGGATACTCCTGACAGTATCCTGGTTCCTGCTCCTGCTGGGCAAACCTTCCCCCTGCTGAATGAGGCCCATTGCCGGGGCCTCTGGTCCTGCCTAGGAAAGAGCTGGTTCCCATCTCCCTGACTGGACCTCGAGCACCTGGAGGACAGAGACTGTGTCTCATTTAGCATTTATGGTGTGCGGCACACAGCACAGGAACCCGGCAGGCGAGCTGGGGGAGCACCAAGGACCAGCCTGCCTGCCTTGAGCATAGAACATGTCTGAACTTTACTGTGGACTGAACACAGCCCAAGCCTGTGTAGGGACTAAGGGGTGTCTCGCACCCAGGAGGAGTGCTGTCCTCACCAAGATGAGAGTAGCAAGTGCCGGGCAAGGAGGTGGAGGATGGGGGCCCTCATACTTCGGTGGGAAGGTGAGATGGGGCAGTGGGACTCGATCCCAGCACCCTGCGATCATGACCTGAGCCAAAGGCAGACACTTAACCAACTGAGCCACCCAGACACCCCCGTCTGTATTTTTTCAAACTGAGCTATAATTCCCATACTATAAAATTCTCTATTTTAAAGTGTACAACTCAGTGGGGTTTCTTTTTAGTCTATTTACAAGTTTGTGCAACCATCATCTCTGTCTATTTCCAGAACATGTTCATCAGCCACAAAAAAAACCCTGCTCCCACTAGCAGTCCCTCCACCTTCCCCCCAGCTGTCCCCAGGCCCAGGCAAACACTCATCCATTTTCTGTCTTGCTGGATTTTCCTCTTCTGGACATTCCATATCAGTGGAATCATTTGTGGTCTTCTGTGACCAGCTCATTCATTTAGCATAGGTTTAAAATCTTCGTCTATGTTGTAGCTTTTTTTTTTTTTTAAATCAGATAGAGTGAGGAATTTTTTTTTTAACGATTTATTTATTTGACACAGAGAGAGAGAGAGCTCACAAGTAGGCAGAGAGGCAGGCAGAGAGAGGAGGAAGCAGGCTTCCCGCTGAGCAGAGAGCCTGATGCGGGGCTTGATCCCAGGACCCTGAGATCATGACCTGAGCCAAAGGCAGAGGCTTAACCTACTGAGCCACTCATGCACCCTTACGTTGTAGCTTTTGTCAATACTTCATTCCTTTTTAGTCTCAAGCAATAAACCATTGTATGGACAGACTGCATTCTGTTTATCCATCCTTCAATTGATGGACATTTGGGTTGTCTCCACTTTTGGGCTTTAAGGAATAATGGTGCTGTGCACATGCACATACAAGTTTTGGTATGAGCATGTTTCTGTTTTTCTTGGACATGTACTTAGCAGAAGCTTTGTAGTTTGATGTCCTGCTGATGGGTTTTTGGCTTTATTGCTTATGATTTTGGTGTCACATCTAAAAAAAGTCATTGCCAAGACCAATCTCAAGGTGCTTCTTCCCTGTTTTCTTCTAGAAGTTTTATGGCTTCAGATCTTATGTTTAAGCTTAATCCATTTTGAGTTAGGTTTTGTGAGTGGTGTAGGAGAGGGGTTTGGTTTCATTCTTCTGCATGTGGTTATCCAGTCTCCTTATACGATTTATTAAGGAGACCTTTTCCCTGTTGAGGATTCTTGGCTCCCTTATCAAGTATTAGTTGACCATACACACACACACACACACACACACACACACACTCATACCCATATATATACAAGGGTTTATTTCTGGGCTTTCAAGTCTCCCTCCATTGATCCCTATGTCTGTTTTTGTGCCAGTACCATACTGTTTTGTCTACTCTAGCTTTATAATATAGTTTGAAGGAGTCTTTTGTGCTTCCATGCAAAGTTTAGGGTTTTTTTTCCTATTTCTGTGAAAAATACCATTAGAATTTTGATAGGGATTATACTGAATCTTTCCAGATCTGATAATAGCATTTTTTTGGTTGTGTTTTGGGAAAAGAGTCCTTACATTTTAGAGTTACTAAAGAATTTATGGGGGTGGAGGGTAAGCAATGATGCCTGGGAATTATTTCCAAATAATCAGGAGAGAGGGAAATGGGCGGCAGTCTAGATGAAAGGAGATTGACCAGAAGTAGACAATTGTGGAAGCTGGGGGACAGGCATGGGGAGGGGGGCTTGTTTTGTTCCTACTTCTGTGTGTTTGAAATTGTCCATCTTGCCATGTTTGTTAATTTTAAAGTAAATATGAAAGGGGACATTGAAGGAGAAACATCACAGGTAAAGCAGTGGTCGAGGTGGCTGTCAGGCCTGCCATGGTCAGCCGTAGACTGGCCCCCACAGGCTCGCTCCCACCCCTTTGCTGGCTGCCGCTGCCCAGGGGGCACCTCCCGGGCCTCTCTGCCTCCTGTCCTGTGGGCATGTCCCAGGAGGGAGTGATCTCAGTGGCCTTGACCATCCAAGCCTGGCTTCACCGCCGTTTCCATGGGGACCAAGGTAGGAAGAGGGGCGGATCCCATGCGGCCAGGGTCTCTGGTGTCCTGTCACTAGAGCCCTTGAGTAAGCAAGGAGCTGCGGTGAGAGAAGCAGGGTGGAAAACCTCACCGCAGGGTAGGAAAGGGAGAGCGGATTTCTGGATCAGAGGTTGGGGGCAATCCTGACCGAAGGAGTGAACTGAAGGAGAGTAACAGATAAACCAGGCAAATCATCTTGGAATGCGGAGCTTAATGAAATTTAAAAGGCCCCGCAGGGAGGAGGAGTGCTTCTCCTTTGCTCAAAGAGGAGCCACTTTGGAAATGGCTGGTGCCCCGGGAAGAGCTCATCCATAGGCCTGGCTGTTTAAGAACAGGGAGCACGTTTCCCATGGAGGCACTGTCATGTGCAGTGTGGGGTTCCCAAGTTCCCCCTTAAAAATTTATTTATCCATTTTAAATGTTGAGCATTTGCCCCTGAAGTCGCTAAGACCATTATAACGTTTTGGCAAGAGAGACAACACTGGAGTTACGCTTCCAGCCAGCAAGAGGGGGGCCGTAGCCCTCGGGGACGGTGAGGAGGGTTCGCAGGAGGGCGGGAGCCCTTCCGGATAGCAGGCCAGGGAGGCAGTGGGATTGGAGGTGGGCTCGGGGTGGTGAATATGCGTCAGGGGCAGGAGCAAGCCCTCTGTCCTCCTTCCTCATCTCTGTGAAGGAAAATTCTTCAGTGTACTTTCAAGCAATTGCCAAGTTAGCCTGGAAGGGGGCCGATGAGTTAGGAGGGAATGCTAGGAGCCAGGCCAAACCTGTCCAAGACAGACGTGAATGTGCTGAGGGTGTGATGGGCTGAGCTGGTAATCATCCTCCAGGTCTTTGGGATGCCTCCAGGTGTCCCTCCCCGCGCCCTATCTCCTCCGACTCCAGCCCCTTGGCTCCCTGACTGTTTCCTCACTTCCAAGTTTGTCAAAACTGCAGGGTCACGTTGGCTCTTATCTTTGTTTTTATTTTTGAGGTTCCAAACACAGTGTTCCTCAAGTGACCTTTTCCACCAGGTCTGTCTTCCTGAAACCAGTATCCAGAATGCAAACACCAGATCCATTCGGCAGGTTCAAAAAACAGGTTTCTGATGGCTTCCTCATTTCAGGAAACATTGAATTAATTATTTCCACTCAGGAAAATACAGTGTTGGAACCCATTCCTGCTTCTAGTCCCCAAGTGAACACCAGGAAGAAGCCAACAAAAAGCACTCTTGGTGCATACAGATCAAAGGAAGAAAGGAATTCATTTTCCCTAGAATGAAACTTTGATAATTAAAATAATAAAGTAGATGGGTTTCCTTGGCTCCCTCCTATCCACTCCAGCAGCCAGCCATGCACTCACTTCCCATTTGCCTCTTAACCGTGAACTGTTCTGCATCAGTTATCTATCACACAATAATGCCGTGTAACAAAACATCCCTGATTTTAGCAGCTAAAACAATAGCCATTTATTGTTGCTCCTATGTCTATGGGTTGGATGGATGGTTCTGGTGATTTGGGTCAAGCTTGGCTGACCTCACCTGGGCTTACTCTGTGGCCAGCTGGTTGGTTCCAGAGCTAGAGCTAATGGATTTGGCATGGCCTTGAGCAGAGTTGGCTCTATTCCACAGATTAGGCCACAGTTGTCCTCTTTTCCTCCAGCGGGCTGGTCCTGGCTTGTCTTCATGATTGAGGCAGGGGTCCTAGGCAAAGAACAGACATATTCAAGGCCTCCTGACCTGGACTCTAAATGGTACATCACTACTTCTGCTACATTCTGTTGGCTAAAGCAAGTCACAGGGCTAGCTCTGATTCAAGGGGAGAGAAATCATATCTACCTCTTAATGGGAGGAGTTGCAAAGTCATGAAGCCAAGGGGTGGGTACAGGGAGGCCATTAATTATGGCCATGAATACCATCCATCTATCGGAAATGCCAATTTCTTTTAATTGTAGACTTTGTCCAATTTCACACAATAGTGAAACTCCTTCAGATTTAACTTCCAGATTCCTCATTCCTAGGGGACTGGGAAAACAGAGCGTGCCAACCTTCTATAATCCTTCTTCACGTGACAAACATTTCCAGAGCACTGGCTCTGCCAGTTTCCTTGCTCAGTAGGTCCTGGGGAAACAGAGGAAAATGACAGCCCCTTGACCTTGATGTGCTCAGCTCAGCAGGAAAATGGGGCCATGAAGAGTGAGAGTAGGTGAGAGGCAGCCACTCAGTTCCTGCAGGAATCCTGGGGAAGTAAGAGTTGGTCTTGAGAGGCGAGTTAGAGTTTTCCAGAAAGAGAAGGAAGACTGTTTATTTCAGAAGCCCCGAGGATGAAAAGATGGCTGTGTTTTTGGGAATATGAGCTGCTTGCAGGGAACGGCAGGTCCCACGGGGTGAAGGGACTCTTCTGTCAAGTGTAGACCTTTATTGTGAAGGGTACGCAAAGCCAGCAAGGTGTGTGTGTGTGTGTGTGTGTGTGTGTGTGTAAGCTGCACTCTCTGGGGGGAGTGGGGGAGACACACAACAAGACAGCTGAAGACAGGGAGACCAGCTGGGAGACTATTTGATTTTAAGTCCTTTTAGGTTGCAGATTCTCTGACAGTCCACCTGAATTGGGGAGAGTCTCGGAGCAGCTAGCCAGTCTACAGTGGGGGCAGGGCTGGGAGCTTTGTCCTTCTCCTCTCTTGACTGACTTCATAACAGGTTAGCTTTTAAACATCCAGTTCATTCCAGACACTACGCCTCTGGCCCTGAGAAAGAACTGGGCCTCCCTGACCCTGCATACCATTTCCACTTTCTGGGAAACACACCCCATGTGTGCTTTGGTGAGGGAGGAATGCGCAGATCCTTTTTGTCTCAAGCCTTATTGCCGTCCCTTATTTATACACAAACGCTCCAGCTTGCGACAAGCCCCAGGTATGGCTTTCTTCTTCTGACACCACGTCCAGCCCTCCTGAGCTTTCTGATTCCAGCCCTTCTCTTGCTAACTGGGTTGTCACAGTCTCATGGGAAGTGGGGCAGGCAGGATAAATGGTCCCCCAAAGATGTCCAGGCCCTGACCCCCAGAACCTATGAATGTGTTGTAACATGGCAAAGAGGAGCTAAGGTTCCTAATCAGCTGACCCAAAGACAGGGAAGTTACCCTGGATTAGCAGGTGGGGTGCCATGCCATCCCAGGGTCCTTCAAAGCGGAAGAGGGGCACAGAAAAGGAGGGCGGAGGGAGGCAGTGTGAGAGGACCCCTGCCGGGCATCACTGGCTGCAAGAAGGAGAGGAGGGCTGTGACCCAGGAACGTGGGTGGCCTCTGGAAGTTGAAAAAGTCGAGGAAACAGATTCTCCCCTGGAACTTCCAGAGAGGACCACAGCCCTGGCAACCCTCTGATTCTGGCCCCAGTGAGACCCACATTGAACTTGTGAACCACAGAACTATGAAATAGTAAGTTGGTGTTATTTTAAGCCACCAACGTATGGTGGTTTGTTACAGCACAATAGGAAACCAATCCAGATGTGTGAGTGGACAGTGACCTCCTTGGTGACCGGGTGTCCGCTATACCCCCATCACCTATGTGATGTCATATGCTCAGGGCTCAGGAAGTGCTTTGAGAATGGACAGGGCTGACTAGATGAAGGAATTGACATCTGGTCTCTCTACGCCGCATCTGGCTGTATGACCATGAGTGAGTTCCCTTACCGTCCAGTGACTCAATTTCCATGTCTCTGAAGTAAGGATGTCAGGCCTCATGCCCTCCAACATTTGGGTGATTTTGAGTTGATTCATGAATAGGTCCTTTAACTTCCCTTTCTCTCCCAGTAGCCACCAGTGCGTGAGTCTCTCCCTTCCAACTGGTCACACCCAGAAAGTCCAATACTGCCAATCTCAAATGCCAAGGTCATTAATTAGTTAGCACCTGAAGCCTTTGTCAACTCTGTTCTCATCACCCTCTCTGGGGTCCCCTTGTTTTTCATGGGTCCTCTGTCTGCAGGTTCAGTTTGGGAGTCATGGTAGATAGACACGGCTGCCTGGGCCTGCCTCATCCTCCAAACTCTGGGACAGCCCCTGGCCTGTTGTCAGTGATGAGGTATGTGGCAGGGACTCCTACATCATGATTTTGCTTAGGGTCAGAGCTAGGACATCCCCCCTGCCCATGACGATATTTGTAGTAGAGCTTTGAATTTGAATCTTGCATTTCCTCCAACAAGTGTGTGGCTTCTGGGTCCAGGTTTTTTTCTTTTCTTCTCTCTCTCTCTCTTTTTTTTTTTTTTTTAGATTTTATTTATTTATTTGACAGAGAGATAGAGCGCACGAGTAGGCAGAGCAGTAGGCAGGGGAAGTGGGAGAAGCAGGTTCTCTGCTGAGCAGGGAGCCTGATGTGGGGTTCCGTCCTAGGATCCTGGGATCATGACCTGAGCTGAAAGCAGACGCTTAACTGACTGAGCCACCCAGGTGCCCATGGGTCCAGTTTCTCTACACAGTGTTAGAGGACAACTACTGTATCCACGGGAAGAAAGTAAAGCTCTGTGTTCTCATCACTAGAAGGACTGTGTTACAAATATAGGAAGATACTTGCGGTACCATCTGTTTTCCTAATCCTTCCACCTTTGTTTTCAGAGAGTAATGATATATCCAAGTGCAGATTCAACTTAGAGGATTTTTTTTTTCATTTAGTAAAGAAGTGAACCAAATTATTGCAGGCTACCTCCGCGTGATGCTCGCACGGTCTACGTTGTTTTAAGGTTAGAGATGTTTTCTCTTAGAGCAGGAGTTCTCGGTCTTGGCCACCTATTAAAATCACTCAGAGTGTTTAAAGCCCAAAGCTGGACACAAGAGCTGTTGAAACATTGGGTTAAAACCATTTGATTTAAAAAGTGTCTCTACTGGGGCGCCTGGGTGGCTCCGTGGGTTAAGCCTCTGCCTTTGGCTCGGGGCATGATCCCAGGGTCCTGGGATCGAGCCCCACATCGGCCTCTCTGCTCAGCAGGAAGCCTGCTTCCTCCTCTCTCTCTGCCTGCCTCTCTGCCTACTTGTGATCTCTGTCAAATAAATAAATAAAATCCTAGAAAAAAAAAAAAAAGTGTCTCTACTTTCCCAGGTGCTTCTGAGAACCACTGCCTTAGATGGCAGTAATTCCTCTTGTCTTTCACCTTGTTGTTTACAAAAGCAAGTGTACTTAATGGTAACTCGGAAGAGCCACAGTGTCCCTGGGCCCTTGACTGTCACACTAGAAGATGCTTTGTCCTAACTCACCCTGGATTCCACCTTAGTACCAGATAACACTTTCAGAAAGTCCTGGGATCTCAGCCCTGGGCCTTCAAGCCAGCTCAGCATCCAGAATGCCCCGGAAGCGCACAGGTGAGACAGACTCTTACAGACTCCCTCAGCTGTGTCTCTTCTGTGAGCCCAAAGAGACAGACCCAGCACCTGCAGGGATCGCTCGGGCCCTGGTCCAGGAAAGCTGCTCTCTCCAGCCCACCTTCCCGCTTTCTCCCTGACTCCTCATGTTTTGCTCACAACTTTTCAGCCCTGGTGCATGTGTGAGGTATAATATGCAGCTGCCTCCTTCCTGGGTCCCCACTTGCCCCGTGGACCAAGCCTTTGGAGCCTACCCTCAGCCCAGCCACTGATGCTGCCCTTAAACGAACCGGATGCTCTTTACCCACTCATCCAGGGGGACAGGTACCTGCAGAAGTGGCTGTGAGGTCCAGGATGGGGTTACATGGCGGCCTGACGATTCCAGGCACCTAAGTTTCCTCTGGACCAGCATTGACCACATGGAGTCAGGCTCCTGGGAACGAGGGCTTCCAGGTCACATCTGGAGCATGGGAACATGCTGGGATCCGTTCAGCCAACAAATGCAACTCACTGGAAGTGACTGTTAATGACCTCAAGGGCTCCTGAAGATAGGCATTGGTTCCACAGCCTAGGATTTAAGAGGAAGGAGTCAGGAATCTGGTCTGTGGTGCTGGCCCCTGGGCAGGGAGGGGACCCCAGTAGGTCCTGCAGCACCCAGTGCGGTTCCTGCCACCTACAGCTCCCCCTTGGCCTCGCAGCACGCATTCCCCCTGCAGGCTACACGTGGCTTCTCAGCGTCAAGCAGAAGACGGTTAGCGTCCGCTGGTGTGTCCCCTTCCGAGAGCAGATCTGACTCCCCTCACCCCCTCTGGGCTGCCACGGTTGAGAGGGAATCCAGTCACACAGCACATCTCTTTCCTGAGTGAAACCCCATTGGCTAATGGTTCACAACCCAAAGGAAGAGATGTTCCTCTTTCAAAGAAGAGTGAAACATCTCTCCTTCCAAAGAGCTGCTAAGAGCAAGGTGCTAATGGGGAGGGGCACTTGAAATTCGGGGACACCAGTTCCCATAGCAACCTCGGGGAACTCTCACAGTCTGCCGCTGACACACACTGCTTTAGCAAGGAGTTTTGAGAGAATCACATATTTCTAAAACTAGGGTTTTTTTTTTTTATTTATTTGACGGACAGAGATCACAAGTAGGCAGAGAGGCAGACAGAGAGAGAGGGGGAAGCAGGCTCCCCGCCGAGCAGAGAGCCCGATGTGGGGCTCGATCCCAGGACCCTAGGATCATGACCTGAGCCGAAGGCAGAGGCTTTAACCCACTGAGCCACCCAGGTGCCCCTAGAACCAGGTTTTTTAAAAGATTTTATTTATTTATTTATCAGATAGAGATCACAAGTAGGCAGAGAGGCAGGCAGAGAGAGAAAAGGGGAAGCAGGATCCCTGACAAGCAGAGAGCCCGATGCGGGGCTCGATCCCAGGACCCTGGGATCATGACCTGAGCCGAAAGCAGAGGCTTAACCCACTGAGCCACCCAGGTGCCCCTAAAACTAGTTTTAAACATAGTTTATGTAGCTGTCCAGGGGTTCCTCAGCTGAGTGACTTTGATGAGAAAGTTGTGTAACTACTCTGATGTGACTCCCAGTGTCGGGGAGTGGAAGGACACGGGCATAGAAGCCCAGACTGCATCCCATGACACAGGGGGACATCCAAGGCTTCGCGTCGTATTCGAAAACCTTGGACAGGCTTCCATGCACAGCGCCATTTTGGTAATCTTGCCAAGAATCACAGAAGCCATAGATGCGTGACGTCAACATTGGTACGAACCCTCTGACAGCCTGATTTGCACAGAAAACCCACATCTTTACTTAGCTCCTCTAATCTGCCACCTCAGAGCCTTCTGAGGAGGAATAAAAAACAACCCTTTTTCCTCTTTCTTGGGCACTGCAGGGGGGAATGAGTCAGTTTCTCTCCAGGTCCTCTTCTGGGAGGACAGGATGTCTGGTCCACTAGAGTGGATTCTCCAGGTACAAGGTCTTCTTGAAAAAAAAATGGACTGGGATTTCCCTTGAAAAAGGGAAAATAGAAAATAAGCTAGGAGAGCTTGTGGTAAGTAAGGAAAGTAAGGAAGTCCTTGAAACACGGTGGGGACATGTGAAGGGATCCCAGGAGCCAACTTAAAAGGGCTCTCAAGAGCCAAATCTGGGGAATTTGAGCAGCAAAATAAATAACTGTGACAGTAGATCATGACCCATAGAGTGAAATGAACATATTTTGCGAAGTGAAAGAAGCCAGATCCCCAAAGCTAGCTATCCCCAAGCTATTACATGAATCCACTCATAGGACATTCTTGAAAAGGCAGAACTATAGAGATGGAAACAGATCGGTGGTTGCCAGAAAAGGAGGGGGGGGGGTTGTGGGGTGGGGTTAATTACAAAGGGGCAGCATGAGGGAATGCTTTTGGTGGGGGATGCAACTGTTAGTTTCATGACCGTGGTGATAGATATGGCTCTAGATATTTGTCAAGTCTCAGGACTACAAACAGAGTGAGTTTCACTGTATATAAATTTTTTTTAAAAAATTAAGCAGGATGTGTGTTCCCCAAATAGAACACAGGTTGTTACAAATGAACCCAGTACAGATGAATACTATAATCACACTGATAGGTGAGGGTAGCAAAGAACTAACCCAAAAACCTTTAGGAAATAGGAATTTGACGAGATACTGTCAGGGTAAAGAAAAAGATTATATGTCAATACAGTACTCCTAGTTAATTTCTCACTGACAGAGAAAGAAGTTACAAATAAGAGAAGGCGGAAGCTAGAATGAGCCCTGTAGTGTTGGGTTGGAATCTGAGACATTAGTATGAATGTATGAAGACAAGGAAGACTGAGGAGCCATCGTAGAGCAGAAGAAGCTAAGGAAACAATAACTCAGTGCACTGGGGTATCCTGAAGGATCCTGGAGATGAAAAAGGAATTAGATGATTAGACAAATGGTGAGCATTTAATAAGACCTGTAGATTATATAGTAATGTTGTACCTGTGTTAATTTCCTGGTTTTTGTAATTGTATTGTGACCCATGTAAGATGTTAGTGTTTGGGAAATTTAAAAAAGAGATTTTATTTATCTATTTGAGAGAAAGAAAGAATGAGATGAGGGAGAAGCAGACTCCCTGCTGAGCAGGGAGCTCAACGTGGGGCTCCATCCCAGGACCCTAAGATCAGCTGAGCTGAAGGCAGCCACTTAACTGACTGAGCCACCCAGGTGCCCCTAACATTCAGGAGATTTGAGTGAAGGATCATGGCAATTCTTTTTGTTCCCTGGTTTATTGAGATATGACTGACATATAACATTGTGTAAGTTTAAGGTGTCACAGTGTGATAATCTGATATACTTCTGTGTTACAAAATGAGTACCACAATAGGGTTAGTTAACATCCCAACCATGTTACATATTTACCTTTTTTTTTTTGGTAGGGAGACATTTAAGATTTACTTTGAGCACCTTTCAAGTATATAGTTCAATATTGTTATTTATAATCACAATGCTCTACATTAGATCCCCAGAATTTATTCATCTTCTAACTGGAAATTTACACCCTCTAGCCAATAGTTCCTCATTTCCCAGCCCCTAGCAGCCACCGTTCTACTGTTTCTCTTAGCTCAGTTTATTTAGATTCCACATTTAAGCGAGACCATACAGTATCTTTCTGATTTATTTCACTTAGCATAATGTCCTCAAGTTCCATCCATATTTTCACAAGTGGCAGGATTTCCTTCTTTCTCATGGCTGATAATATTCCATTGTGTGTGTGTATCTCACATCTTCTTTACCCGTTCATCTATCAATGGACACTTAAATTGTTTCCAGATCTTGGCTATCGTTAAGTAATGCTGCAGTGAATGTGGGAGTGCAGATATTTTGTTAAGATCCTGATTTCGTTTCCTTTGGATATATATCTAGAAGTGGGATTGCCAGATCATATGGGAGGATTTCGCCTTTCCACATAAACTTTAGAACCAGTTTGTCTATACACACAAAATAGTTTGCTGGGATTTTGGTTGGAATTGCATTGAATCTCTAGACTAGGTTGGGAAGAATCGACAATTTAACAATATTGAGTCTTTCAATCTGTAAACACAGAATACCTCTCATTTATTTAGATATTTTTTCTTTCATTGGTTTTGAGGTTGGCTGCATATGGATACTAAAGGTAGTTCATTAGGTTTATATGTAAGTGTTCCTTTTTTGGGGTGGGGTTGCCAGTATAAATGGTACTGGGCTTTTAATTTCAAATTCCAATTGTTTGTTGCTGGTTTATCAGAAAGCAATTAACTAAAGTATATTAACCTTACATCCTGTGACCTTGCTATAATTGCTTATTTTCGGGAGTTTTGTGGTCAGTTCTTTGAGATTATCTACAAAGGCAGTTGCTTTTTCCTTCTCAGTCTCTCTGTCTTTACTTCCTTTTCTTCTCCAATTGCTCTGGCCAGAACTTCTAGTATAATGTTGACAAGAGTGGTGAGAAGTGACGTCCTAGCCTTGTTCTTGATTTTCAGCGCGGTGGGCGTTGTGTATCTGTTCTTTATCAAGTTCAGACAATGTCTATTTCCAGTTCGCTTCGAGTTTGTAATCATGAATGGACGTTGAATTTCATCAAATGCTTTTTTTTTCCTAAACAGTTGGCATGATTATGATTTTCTTCTTTAGCTTGTTTAAGGGGTGAATTAGACTGATTTTTGAATGTCGAACTAGCCTTAGATACCTGAAATAACTCCCACTTTAATTCTTTTAATACAATGCTGAATTGATTTGCCAGTACTTTGTTAAACATTTTTCATATTCATGAGAGTTATTGGTCTATTCTTTTCCTTTCTTGGAGTCTTTATCTTGTTTCGTATTAGAGTATGCTGGGCTCAGAATGGGTCAGAAAGTAACTCTCTGCTTCTTTTTTCTGGGCCCTAATTTTAAAAATTGCTCTTATCACTTGAATCATCATTTATGTAGATTTCCAACTTTTTTACTGTTGCCTTGCTCAGTATTTATTGATTTTTTAAAAAAGATTTTGTTTATTAATTTGACAGAGACACAGCCAGAGAGGGAATACAAGCAGGGGAAGTGGGAGAAGGAGAAGCGGGCTCCCTGCTGAGCGCGGAGCCTGATGTGGGACTCAACTCCAGGACCCCGCGATCATGACCGGAGCTGCAGGCAGCTGCTGAGCCACCCAGGCACCCCTTTGCTTAGTATTTCTTTGCTTACTGGTTCATCAGTCATTCTATTTCTTCATTAAATGTACATATTTCTCTTAGCAAGGATCTGTATGAAGTAAAATAACTTAGTCTTTGGTATCTGAAAATGTATTTAATCTTTGCTCTTTTTTTTTTTTTTTTTTGAGAGAGAGCATGAGTCCAAGCAGGCAGAGGGACAGAGAATCCTAAGCAGGATTCATGCTCAGTGTGATGCCTGACGCAGGGCTTGATCCCATGACCCTGAGATCATGACCCATGGTGAAATCAAGAGTCAGATGCTTCACCAACTGTACCACCCACGCGCTCCTTCACCTCTGTTCTTGAATAACAAGTCTGAGTATAGAATTCTCATTTATGAAATTTGCTGTGATTTTCCTCAGCCCAGTCATGATTATTATTCCATTATTTTTTGGTATCTGTCATTGCTGCAAAAAAGTCTATTGTTAATATGAATAGTCTTTTCTTTCTAGTAATTTTTAACGTTTCCCTTTATCCCTGATGTTCTCAATTAATGGGACCTTTTAAACCTGAGGACTCAGGGCACCTGGGTGGCTCAGTTGTTAAGTGTCTGCCTTCGGCTCAGGTCATGATCCCAGGGTCTTGGGATTGAGCCCTGCATTGGGCTCCCTGCTCAGCAGGGGGCCTGCTTCTCTCTCTCTCTCCCACTCCCCCTTATTGTGTTCCCTCTCTCACTATGTCTCTCTCTGTCAAATAAATAAATAAAATCTTTAAAAAAAACAAAACAAAACCCTGAGGACTCATGTCTTTCCTCAGTTTGGGATATTCTTGGGCATTTTATCCTTGCATATCCCTTATTTTCCCTGTTCATTTGTGAAACACTTTTTTTTTTTTTTAAGATTTATTTATTTATTTATTAGAGAGAGAGCAAGAGAGCACAAGTTGGGGGAGGGGCAGAAGAAGAGAGAACCTCAAGCAGACTTCCTGCCAATCATGGAGCCTGACATGGGGCTCAATCTCAGATCATGAAATGAGCTGAAATCAAAAGTCAGATGGTTAACTGACTGAGCCACCCAGGCACCCCCGTATCTGGAACTCTTATCTGGAATTGGAGATCTCACCTTTTTTTTCATTATTTTCTATCTCTACGTCTTTAGTCTGAGCCCTGGGTGATTGCCTCAGCTGTATTTTATAATTCATTTGCTGTACTTTTTAGCTTTGTCCAAACTGATAATTATCCCTCTCTTTAAATTTTTAGTTAAATGGTTATTTTTCCTTTTCAATATTATTTTTTAAATTTTTAAAAAAGATTTTGTTTGCTTATTTGACAGACAGAGATCACAAGTAGGCAGAGAGTCAGGCTCCCTACAGAGCAGAGAGCCCAATGCGGGGCTTGATCCCAGGACCCTGGGATCATAACCTGAGCTGAAGGCAGAGGCCTTAACCAACTGAGCCATCCAGGCGCCCCTCAATATTTTTTTGTTAGTGCTTTTCAATACCTGCCTGTTTTTGTTTCACAGCTGCTTCTTCTTGATTTATGAATACCATCCCTTCTTTTCTCTCTGGAGATTTTAAGAATATATATATATTCTTACTCTATATGTTCTCTCGTGGTGTTATCTACATTTCTGCCAGCATGAATTACCTCATTTGCTGGACCCGGTCCAGTGTTCATAGCACTGAACTGACTCATGTGTTTTGCCATTTTGTTGGAAGACTCTTCTTTCAAATGAGTTTTTCCTTCACTGTTGGGTGGTTTCCTGGTTGCACATTCTTAAAATTTGATCTTAGGGTAGTGGTCTAACATTTCTTCTCTGGGCAGAAATTAAATTCTGGAAATTAGGTGTGAGTCAGTTTTCAGTCATGCAAGTACCCTGTGTCATTCTCTTGCTGTGGGCAAGAGGTATATTTTTCGTTCTAGATCTAATAAGCAAGCTATTTTAGCCCCTATTCTTGAGCAGAAAGCATGATTTCCAGCCTTGGCTTCGTACCCAAGGCTCTCGGGTTAGTCTGCTCCTACCCTGAGGAAAGTGAATATGGCTCCCATTCTCAAGCAGGCATGGGAGACTGTGCCCCTGGCTCGTATCTGACCTTAGCTCTCCACAGGTTCCCCGGGGCAGCCTTTTAGCTAAAGATTTTTGTTGTATGTGTTCATCTTTCCTTTATTTCTGTATCTGTAGTAGAAGAGAGTAGTTTCAGTCTGTGCCGTCTTGACTTGGAAGGTCTGAGTTATTTCTATAATGAAAAAATATGCGTTCTTAGATAAACATGAATAAAAGAGCTGGCTCGATAGACAGTGATTAAGCACATAATCCTTGGAGTCAGACAGATCTGGGTTTGAATCCTAGCTCTGCTAACTTGCTAGTTGTGCAGTCTTTTTTTTAAAGATTTTATTTATTTATCTGACAGAGAGAGATCACAAGTAGGCAGAGAGGCAGGCGGGGGGGAGGGAGCAGGCTCCCCGCTGAGCAGAGAGCCCGATGTGGGGGCTGGATCCCAGGACCCCAGGATCATGACCTGAGCTGAAGGCAGAGGCTTTAACCCACTGAGCCACCCAGGTACCGCCTAGTTGTGCAGTCTTGAGCAAATTATAAAATCTCTGTGTGCCAGTTTCCTCCCTGCACAATGGACATAACAATACTGCCTGGGCTATTATGAGGACTGAATGAGGCAATGCATTTAAAACCCTGCATAGGGGTGCCTGGGGGGCTCAGTCGGTTGGCCATCTGCCATGGGCTCACATCATGATCCTAGGGTCCTGGGATTAGGCTCCCTGCTCAGCCTGCTTCTCCCTCTCCCACTCCCCTTGCTTGTGTTCCCTCTCTCACTCTCTCTGTCAAATGGATGGATGAAATCCTGAGAAATAAATAAATAAATAAATAAAACCTTGCCTAGCCTGGCACATGGAAATTCCTCTCTCCCCTCTTCCCAGGTCCTCACCTATGGAAATGGCACAGGAGACCGAGTGAACATTTCCATTGCTGGTGGAGTTGTTGGAGGACAATAGGAACATTAGGTCACGGATATCTTTCCAGAAAATGAGCCTCTTGTCATCATTAATCCCATTTTCAACAGATTGTGTTACAATATCAGGGCCAATACAAAGAATTTATTACCACGTGCATCTTAATACTGCTTTGTTGCTGCCCCTCCAATAGCTCATTTGCATAAGAAACATTTTCACAATATGTTGGTATCTTTCAGAGATTTCAGAAGAGGAGTTTGTTGGTGGTATGGATTTTCTCTCACCTGTGAGTGCTTTGCATGGTGAGGAGCAGGAATAAGACTGGAAGGAAGCATGACTAGGTGGGCTTGAATAAGACGCTAAATGTTAAAAGAAATGTGGTGATTTTTTTTCCCTTATCATTAGTTATTAGCATGTAATTACAGTATTTCCTACAGTAAGACCCAGACGCAAATTTCCTCCATTGACTAGATGCTTTCACTACTCCACAACATCCTAGACATGTTCTGATGCTCATGTTTTGTATTTTCATCAGCCAGACACAAGTAACCAGAAAACTCTTTTTAAAATAAATGTAAATCCTCTTCTCTCTTCCTTTTGTCATATATAAGTAGACACACGTAGGCACATAAGTAAAACCACAAACACAACGTTTTTGTATTTTCCCCCCTCCAATCTGGACTCAGGGGCTCATTATTATTATTATTATTATTTAAATAGTGATGAAATCTAAAAACATAAAATCCCCCATGTACACCATTTCAAGTGGGCAGTTCACTGGGATTAAGTATATCACACTGATGTGAGACGATCGCCATCCATCTCCAGAAAATTTTCACCAAAACACACTGTTTCAAAAGCTGTCCATTTTATTAAGTACCTCTCGTTCAAACAGAACAGCCAAAGAAAGAAATTCAGACAGAGCGACACGGACACTGCCAGCTGCTGCGTTTCAGAAGCAGTCAAGTATCCTGCTTTGAAAAATCTCTTTCTACTTTACCATTCCTTGCAAATCTTGCAAATTCCTGGCTTTATGAGAACAAAATTTAAAATAGAAAACAAATATTTTGTCCCTGCTGGTATATAACAAGCAGAGTTTATAACAAGGCAACCGTTTTATAGTCCTCCAAGCTCATTAAAACTTCATTCTTCCTGTTGTGCTCTATCTTTTGGACAGGTATATAATTAAGATAGATGGCGTGTGTGATCTTAAGAGCTCCCTTATCAGAGAATGTTCTGGCCAAATTCAGTTTGTTACATTATATTATTATTATTTTTAATGTCCCTTAGTATCATATTTCTTAGCTGTCTCCATAATATCAAATGTAGGTCATTTTCATTCCTAAAATGTTTTCAACCTTTGTTATATCCACTAAAGAAGTTTTAATTCTGAGATGTCTGAATTTTACCACTGACTGGAGAGATCTTTTTCTGGTGTTAGGTGTAAGTTTTAAGGCAGTGAAACATGAATTGAACTATGTTTGTGGTCGGTCGTTATCTTTCACTTCTGTATTTTCTTTTTTTTTTTTTTAAATTTATTTGACAGAGATCACAAGTAGGCAGGGAGGCAGGCAGAGAAAGAGGAGGAAGCAGGCTCCCTGCTGAGCAGAGAGCCCGATGCAGCCGATCCCAGGACCCTGGGATCATGACCTGAGCCGAAGGCAGAGGCTTAACCCACTGAGCCACCCAGGCGCCCCTCTTCTGTATTTTCTAAAAATTTTGTCATCCTGTGAAGATATGCCAGGCCATCTTATTAGAGCATGGTATCCAGAACTCCCTCCACCTTCTTGGAGCTTAAGAATGTTCTAGAATATTATAAGGTAGGAACGGAGCATCCAGGATCAGGAGAAAGGGCTATGCAAAATCTTTGGCACGAGTGGACATCGCCTCCTGGGTGGTCACCAGACACCTGTGGAGACTGTGGAGAGAGGGAAGCCTCGCCCAGGGAGGGCAGCTGGCCTAGTCTGGGAGCGAGCATGGCGGCTCCCAAATTACTCCTTCATTCCCTTGCAGTGGTCCTCACATCTATTTTCTCTCCTTTGTTTCAGTGGTTTCTTCACATCCAACCACCACCCCCTGCCCTCAGTTAGTCTCTTCTCCTCTAGTCTGGAATAATATTTTCTATTCCTCCAGAGCAAATCCCACAGCTATGCCTTACATTTCCCAAATTTTGGTCTAGGCCTAGAGAGCCCCAAGTGCAAAGGCCTTTAAAAACTACCACTCTGAATTCCTTTCTTGTCTGCCTCCCACCACCTCACATCTCACCCTCAAGGCAACAGCCAAACAACAGGGACTTGGAAAGGGGAGGGACAGCTACAGAGAGCAGAAAGGAAAGGGAAGTTTTTCATTAATATTTCAAAAACATTGTCCCACTGTGAGGTAGAGAAGTAGATTTTGTCTGATGGACATAAAATACAGTCAGGCTCTCTACTAGGAAAATCGACCTACAGAATAGCAGTCCCTCTCTAGCCTCAAAGGATAGTCCCTTAACAATTTTTTTAGAAAAAACAAACAAACAAACAAACAAACAGTAAGTTGGGATGCCTAAGTGGCTCAGTCAGTTAAACATCTACCTTCTGCTCAGGTCATGATCCCAGGGTCCTGGGATTGAGTCCCACATTGGGCTCGCTGCTCAGCGGAAAACCTGCTTTTCCCTCTGCTTGTGTTCTCTCTGTCAAATAAATAAATAAAATCTTTAAAAAAAAAAAAGAAAGAAAGATAACAATAAGAGAATTTGGTATTGAAAAACTTAACGTCCTCACAAGGAAAATATTCTTAGAACTTTTAAAAATGTCAAAAATAGGGTGCCTGGGCCCACCCCTAGAGACTTTGATTTAATTGCCCTGGGGCAGAACTCCAAACAAAGCTAATTCTTAAAGTTCCCCACGTAGTCAGTGTAGGGCGGAAACCCTCCTCCTTGTATAAACAAGGCATACTCATTCATGAGACACAGCATATACATTGCCCAGGCCCACAATACTTTCAGAAATCCACAGAAATAGTTAATTTATTTTAAAATTAGAGGAGAAAAAAATGAACATTTAGGTGGAAGAACATGTTTTACTGTATAATATTAACATGCTTTATACTAATGCATTTGTAAAATACAATTTTAATATTTTTTTGGAAGAAGGGACCTATGCCCAAGTGCCTGGGTACCACAGAAGACCACGTAGCCCTATAGTAAAGGAGCCAGTGTAAGAGTACATCTTTGAGTACCCTTAAATATAATTATTCTGTTCATTTTAAAATATACCAGTAATTTTTAAAAAATCGGTAGTGTTTAGACTTTGCCCTGGCAATAGTGATGCCTACATTGCCTTTACTATGTCCTGTCCACCTCAGGTGGTTTGTGGCGGCCTCTAACCCACTTCAGTGAGCCTGATGTAAATTCTGCTGTGTTACCCATGACAGCCTAAGAGGCATTTTTGAGGGTCTAGTCTTTTACGCCAACATTTAATGCCATGTTTGATGTGGAGCCACTGACCGGGTCCTGGTGGTTTCAGAGACAGAGTGGATTGGAGGCCTCAGAACAAGAGAAGCTTTGGTCCTGAGTGAGACGCCCAGGGTGACTCCTGTCCCCACCAGTGTAGGCGCTTCCCCCTCTGGCTGTGCTGGCCCCCGATGCCCAGCTCAGCTCTTGCCTAGCCTGTCCTGCAGGCAGAGCTTCGTGAGTCTCACTTACACTTACACACAAACTTCTGCTGCCCCTTTTCCTTCTTTCCAAGCCCATATCCAAAGCTTAAAAGTCGTCATCATTTGTGTTGGCACAAATTCTGGAAATCAATGTGGTGAGGGAAAGGCCTCGGGACATCCATCTCCGTGTCCTCGTCGCTCATGGAAGGGTCTCAGGGCCGGGAGGGACGGAGTTCTCAGGCACGGAGGGACGGCTCCATGCTGGGTTCTGGGGGCATGTGGTCCCCTCTGAGCCCTGACTGTGAGCCTAAAGCACACGAGGGTGAGCAGGGGTGCAGTGGGGGGCCCAGCGCCTGGATGGCTCAGTCAGTTAAGCGTCTGCCTTTGGCTCAGGTCAGGATCCCAGGGTCCTGTGTGGGGCTCTCTGCTCGGCTTCTCTCTCTGCCTCTCCCCACTGCTCATGCTTGTCCTCTCTGTCTCTGTCTCTGTCTCTGAAATAAATACATACAATCTTTTAAAAATAAATACATAAATAAAGCACACAGGGGGAAAACTGCCTCCAGCCCCCCATCTAGAAACTCCCTGTGGCCACCCAGGTGCTGAGGGCCCCTTGGCTTCGTGCAGGGTGCTGGAGAGGGGATGACCCACCCTGTTCCAAAGCAAGGGAAGGAAGGCTTGGGATGAATCTACCTAGACGCCTGCAGTCTGAAGGCCTGGGGTTCTCCGAGAAAAGCTGACAGACCCAGGAGCCGTGGAGATTGCTCCCTCACTTACTCATTAAGGAACTGGTCTCGGGCAAGCTGTGTGGCTTTTTTTGAGCCTCAACTCCCTCATCTGTAAAATGGGGATAAGAACATCTACCTCACCAGGTGGTTCTGACATTTAAATGTGAAAATGTGAAGTTCCTCAGACTGCCCCAGAAATCCAAGTTCTCGCTACAGTCACTGTCTCCTTGGTCACAGGACTGTAGACAGAGGGATTCACCAGCCTGTGGACTTCAGCCCACCCTTTAGTAGCAGCTCACAAGCCCTGTGCCAACTCCTTATACCTAAGTTCTAGGAAAATAAATTGTATTGACTTTTGCCAAATAAACTAAATTCTAGTTTTCATTATTTCAGGACTAGTTACCGATTTATCCCTTGATATTTCTTCTTCAGACATACCCAGAAAAGTGCATTCCGGAAGGAGAACTCCCTTGTTTGAGAGCTTTGGCAATCCTAAATAAACAAAAATGCAACATTTAAAAACAGCTCATCTGGTGTTTCATGTCTCATCTGCTGCCCAGTTGCTCTGAGAATGTGGCCCCAAAGATGGCTTAGATGATCTATGACCAAGTAATCCAACCCCCAACAAAAGATTCATTAATTTGCTACAGAGAAAATGTGGCCCACAGAGTCAAAATTTAAAAAAAAAAATTTTTTTAAAGTTCTGTTTTCAATTTAGAATTTGAACTATCCTGACGTTGGCCAAAGTGTGGTAGAAAGGCCAGTCTTTTATATCCTTGAGTTGTTTTGACATAGCCAGGGACACTCTGGGGATAAGATTCAACAAATGCGTCTTCACTGAATTCGTATCAGTGGTGTCAGAATGAGCGAGGAGAGAGGGATGGTGAACTTGTCCTGTTTCTATTAGTTCCTCCCTCGGCTGATCAGCTGAGCTCTGCCTTTCCTACTCCAGACAGGCATGATGAGCTTCTAGAAAGTTCGGCCCTGCTTGGGGTCAACAGAGTCCCAAAATGAACATAAAATTCTTTTGACTATGCTGGATCTCCCTAATGTTGCTATTCTCTCTTTCTCTCTCTCTCTCCCTCCCTCTCTTTTTATTGTGCGCATTGAAATACCTGTGGGAAAAATTCATAGTCCCCTCAGAGGAAATTCTGGAAAGGCAGTGTGGAATCAACTCAACCACGTTTCATTTTTTTCCCTCCTCCTCTTTTGACATTTTCACCTATATGATAGGGATATCCTACCTTTAAAGTGAGTAAAAAAATAAAGTGACTGTGTCTTTACCTTCCTGTCTCCCACAGAATAAGAACGTGTTAATGGCACGCTCAGCTTCATTACCTTCCTCCACACTACACACAAACACATTTGTTTTTCCAAAGGCTATTTAGGATCTTTAAACAGTAATTAGACTCCACCTCTTCCCTGTGGGGTTCATGAATATCACCTCCCTTTAGAGACCCTGGGATCAAGGCTACAGGATATTAAATTACTAGTCCAAGGCCACAGGGCAAGTTTTGTTAGAATCAGATGGGCTGGGCTATATTCCCTGGTCTGGCCACAAAATGAACTCAGAACCTGTTTTCAGTACATTTCCGGATGGCTATGGCTGCGCCCAGGGACTAGCTTGTGTTTGTTTATTCATTCATCAAACATTTACTGGGACACCTGTCATGTGTGAGTGTCTGGAGACTCAGTGAGGGATCTGGCCCTCTCCCTGCAGTTGAGAGGCTTATCGTGGGGGGGGGGGGGACTGAGTTATAATAGGTGCTGTGCAAAAACTCTGCATGACAACATGGGTGGACAGGGAAGGAAGGACTTGAGCTAAATTTTTAAAGATAAAGAGCCAGGAGAAGGGCATTCTAGGTAAAGGAGCCTTGAGAGCAGGCCCAGAGTGCAGAGTGAGGTGAGCAGGGGCATGGCTCCCTTGTTGAATTCTCTGGCTATCTGGGCCAGAGCCTGCATGGCTTTCCACACCTTGCCAAAGGGTTAGGTTTTTTTTCTCCTGGAGGCCGAAGGAAGGAAGACCTAGCAAGTTTGCCAGCCCACGGGACTCTAGAACTTCAAAGAGAAACTTAATTGTTTGGTATATTAAGTATCTTTCTCTAGCACCTACAAGAGTGAACACTTGGACAAGTGACTCATTGGAGACAGAGGTTCTTAGCCTCGTGTGGGAAGGGTGGACGGTCTAGAAATGAGATAGGGCACCCAGGGAATGGCCTCCCCTCAGCTTTGGCTCAGGGCCTTGCTGGGGAGGGCACAGCTCGGTCTCCCGGGATGGCACAGAAGTCGCTGTGTTTGCCAGGCTGGTGGGACTGACCTCTAAGGTTCCAGGGGAGTCCCTCCACTGCGAAACAGCTTGGGAGTGATGCAGTGGGGGGATCCTACCCAGAGAAGCTGCCAGATGGCTGCTGTAGCTGCAGGAGGCAGGTCCTGAGGACCCACATGCGCTATGAGAGCTGTTGCTGTTGGGATAGTTCTATGCAAACCCAGTGTCACTCAGGGCTGTCAGTTGCCCACGTGGAGGGAGCGCTTTTGCCCTAGGCAGCTGGGGTGGGGTGTGTAGCCCCAGGGGCAGTCCTTGCTGGACCTCTGGGAAAATTCTCCAGCCTCCCCCCATCCCCTGACCTTCAACTTGTCAATTCTGGGGGTGGGGTAAACATGGAGCATCTTCTCCAGAGGCACCATTGCACCCTCATGATGGCTGCCTCCTTCCCTCTCTCACTTTTCCTGCTCCCTCACTCCACGTCCAGGGATCCCTTCTGGAGTAACCCCTGGACCCTTACCCTGTCTCAGGCTTTCTTCCGCCCCCACTTTCTTCCCAAGCAGAGCTTCTCCATTTCAACCCAATAAACCACTTTACTCTTTTCTGCTTTATGCACTTCCTCCTCTTTCCTGTCTTGCATGTCTGAGCTCACCTTCCACAAACGTCCTTCCAGGCTCCCTTTACTCCCCACGTTCCCTACATCCTGGCAGCAGGAGCCACAGGATGCAGCTGCCCCCCTCCCCCCGTGGCCCCTCCCGTGTTCTGCATCACTACTTCTATGTTATTTATACCACAGCATTTCTTTGCATATTTCTGCATCATGTGTTCCACGGACACAAAATTTGGTGGAGAAAAGAGGCTTTTTCTTGACTCTTCCTCCTGAAAATTTCACTTCTGGCAGGTTGCTGCAATTGACAAAACAAAAACAATTTAAAAACCCCAACCACCCTCTCCACCAAATCTCTTTCTACAGGCTCAGTTGCAGAAGTCAAGGGAGAAGGACTTACACTGAATAAAAATAAAGGAAGGATGCTTTTCCAAAATTTCTGAAGCTTTGTCTGGAGAGAAATGTTTGCTTTCGGTTAGGACTGAAGGGGTTTGAGCATGCAATCTGAGAACAGCTGCTTCTCTGATAAACTAACCTCTACCCCGTCTCTCTCCTTGCCCTCAAAGGCTCCCCTTATTTTTGTTATTGGCCTCGAAGTGTTGGGGGGACAATTGCTGATTAATGCTTATTTTTATTTTTATTTTTTTAAAATATTTTATTTATTTATTTGACAGAGACCACAAGTAGGCAGAGAGACCGGCAGAGAGAAAGGAAAGGAAGCAAGCTCCCTGCTGAGCAGAGAGCCCGACGCGGGACTCGATCCCAGGACCCTGGGATCATGACCTGAGCTAAAGGCAGAGGCTTTAACCCACTGAGCCACCCAGGCACCCCTGCTTTTTATTTATTTATTTATTTATTTATTTATTTATTTATTTATTTTTAAAGATTTTATTTATTTGACAGAGAGAGACACAGCGAGAGAGGGAACACAGCAGAGGGAGTGGGAGACGGAGAAGCAGGCTCCCTGCGGAGCAGTGAGCCGGATGTGGGGCTCAATCCCAGGACCCTGGGATCATGACCTGAGCCGAAGGCAGACACTTAACAACTGAGCCACCCAGGCGCCCCTGCTTTTTATTTTTTAAAAAAGATTTTATTTGAGAGAGTGAGCGCATGCAGGAGCAAGGTGGGGGTTGGGGAAACAGGGAAATACAGAGGGAGAGGGAGAGACTCCCCAGTAAGCCTGGGGCCAGAAATGGGGCTCAATCCCAGGACCCTGAGATCATGACCTGAGCTGAAGTCAGATGCTTAACTGACTGAGCCACCTAAGTGCCTGTGATTAATGCTTTTAAGACACTTAAGAAATACTTACTGAGCGCCTACTTTCTAGAGCTCCCACCCATCATCTCTGTTCTCTGTGTCCATGAGTTTCTTTTTTTTTTAAGATTCCACATTTAAGTTGTCTTTCTCTGACTTATCTCACTTAGCATAATACCCTCAAGGTCCATCCATGCGATTGCAAATGGCAAGATTTCCATCTTTTTTTAATGGCTAAAATAAAATTTGTATATATATATATCCTTTATTCATATACATATTTGTGTATGTTATATATACATACACTTTCTTTATCCATTCATCCACCGATGGACACTTAGGTTCTTTTCCTATCTTGGCTGTTCTAGATAATGCTGCAATGAACATGGCAGGGGTGGGGGGATGTGCTTATATCTTTTTGAGTTAGTGTTTTCTTCAGATAAATACCCAAAAGTAAAATTGCTGGATGATATGATGGTTCTATTTATAATTTTTTGAAGAACTGCCATACTGTTTTTTTATAATGGATGCTCTAATTAACATTCCCAACAATGCACAAGGGTTCCCTATTGTCTACATCCTTACCAATAGTTACTTCTTGTCTTTTCTAGAATAGCCATTCTAACAGGTGTGAGATGACATTGTGGTTTTGATTTGCATTTCCCTGATGTCTTTGCATAGTGATGTTTACATCTTTTCATGTATCTGTTCGCCATCTGTATGTCCTCCTTGGAAAAATGTTTCTTCAGATCCTCTGCTCATTTTTAAATCAGTTTGTCTGGTTTTCCATTGTTGTTGTTGTTACTGAGTTTTAGGAGTTCTTTATATATTTTTGGATATTAATCCCTTATCAGCTATATAATTGGCAAATATTTTCTTCCATTCCCTATTACTTTTTAAAGTCTTCTTATATTGTTACTTGAGATTATTGAATTTTCAAGTGTCTTCTTCATTCAGTATGTCTGCAACCACTGACTTACTAAGTACTTACTTAGTACTTACTTACTTACTTAGTACTTACTTACTTAGTACTTACTTACTAAGTCAGGTTGCCTGACATTTCCATATTTTCTCAGGCAACTTTCACACCCTGGTGGGATAGGTATCCTGTTCCTCATTTCATACTTGGTCTCAGGCTCTCCCAGCTGGTCAGGGGCATCCTGCAGTTTCCCCTGGAACGGGCCCAAACTAGATGCTAGAAATCTGGTTTCCAATCCCAGTCCTACTACCATCAACTTTGCGACCTGGGGCACCCCAGTCTCCGACCTCCCTAGCAGGGACAGACTTTTATTATTGTTAGATTGTAAGTGGCACCTATCACCTGACACCCCTCCACCAGTGTCTAGACATAGTAGTTGCTCAATAAATATTTGTCGATTGCGGTGGAAGAAAAGTTACACTTCAAGTTTCCGCCCAGTTGGGGTTAAAAGGGCTGCAGGGAGGGGTAAAGCGAAAACTGGGCTCAGGGGCCGCGGGGGCGGGGCGGGGCGGTGGGGAAGACAGGCGGGGGTGTCGGGGAATTTGGAAAGTTGGAGGCTTGCAGGAGAAAGACACCCAGCGATGGCGGAGGGGGGGGGTGTGGGAGGACATTCCGATCCCGGGCAGGGGGAGGACAAAGCGTCGCAGGAGAGGGGCGTGAGGCGTGCGGTGCGGTGCGGTGGGGAGAGGTGCGGGCGCGGGGCGGCGCGCGCGGCCCAGCCCCAGTCGGGGTGCGGAGCGGAGCGGGCGGCGCGCGGGGCGGAGGCTGGGGAGCGAGGGGGCGCGGGTCCCGCGGCCGCCGGGCTGCTCTCGCCCCCGCGCGGCCCCCTGCCCCTCCTCCCCGGAGGGCGGGGCGGGCCGGGCTCGGCCGGCCTCCTGGCGGCGCCGCGGCCCCTGTGCTCGGGCCAGGCTCTGCTGGCTGTGGTGGGAGCGGGACCTGGGCGGCGGCGGCGGCGGCGGTGAGTGAGGCGGCCTCGGGCGCTGGGCCGGGGGCCGAGGTGACTCCGAGGCGGCGGCGGGACCGGAGGGGCTGGGGCTCCGCCAGGTGCGCGGGGGCGCGTCCGCCCTGCGGGCTCGGGACCGTGCCGCGCCCGCCGCCAGGCGCGCGGGTGCCGGGGCTGGAAGGTGCGCTCGCGGCTCCCGCCCGCCGCCCGGCCCGACACATGGTGCGGACTCCCGCGGAGCGGCGTCGGGGCTGGGGGTGGGCCTCCAGGACCCACCTCCCTGCAGAGAAGAGGGATTGGCAGCCTTTGCGCCCTGCCTCGACCCCCGGGTTCCTGTGACAGCTGCGAGGAAGCCAAGGTCCCAAACGGAGCACCTCAGCCCCTGTCCCACCCGGTGTTACTGAATTTCTCGACGTGCTAGTCCAGACAGCCCCTTGCAGAGAAAGGGCTTGCGGCCGCGGCTCTCTCCCCGGCCGTCCCGGGCCAGGCAGGTCTTCCCTGAAAGCCCCCGCCTCTCTCACAGCACAGAGCCTTGCTTTCCAAGGGACTTTTCCAAGTTGCATCACTCCTTGGCCTCTAGACAGGTGCTTGACTATCATGTTGGACTTACACAGGATTTTTAAAAACTTTGTGTGTTTACTGTGTGCGGACCCCTTCCACCCCAAGGAAGCAGTGCCCTTCCAGCGCTGTTCAAAACACATTGAGAATTCTTTTGGGGCACCGGTTCTCAAACTTGGCCGAAGATCTAGGGAGTTGTTCTTTTTTCTTTCTTGCTTTCTTTCTTTCTTGCTTGCTCTTTCTTTCTTTCTTTGTTTAAATACTGATGTCTAGGTCCCATCTCTAGAGATCTCATTCAGAGGGTCGGGTGGGAGGTGGGGCAGTCTGGACTATGGGATCAAGAAGCTAGGTGATTCTTAGGTGCAGCCCCATTAGAGAACCTCCTGGCTTTGGCGCTTGCTTTCACAGCCACTTTTTGTACGGGGGACGATCGGTGCTAACAGCTCATCCTCACTCTTGACTGCCTGCTGTAAGCCACCTCTCCACCTGGAGAGCCTGTTGGGGGGTGCTTGCCAACCTTAGACTGCAGATGGTGCCTTTTTCTGGAGTATGCTTTGTTGCTGCCTTTCCGTTTACAGTAAATATTGCCTCGGCACTTTCTGTCCAGGAGGTGGGAAGTGTAGGAATTAAAGCCACAAAGTCCTTGCAGGATCAAGGTTATAATACAGGGTTGTCCTGCTCAGGCAAAACAAAGTGTGACTCGTTCTAGGGGGAAAAGGTTTCAGATTAAAAGGAGGAACAGTACTTAAGGGATCCGGGAACTTTTGGAGACCCTCTGCCACAGATAATGGTTTTGCCTGTAATCTGAGGATTTGTTCTTCAAGAAAGCAAGCTAACAAGATCCTTAATTTGGCTGATTTTGTGTTAATGTGCCAGCATTTGTGACTTAAGCTTATTCCCGTTGTGTTTAATCACACAGTGGTTGTAACACAGTGTATATTTCTTTTTGATACAGTAATATCTGAATTACAGAATTGGTGCCTTACAGTAGCAATGCACAGCTGAGGTGAGTCCTTAGCCACGTTTTGGATGATCTTAAAAATAACAGGGAAATAGGACTAAGGAAAAATTGAACATGGGTATCTGTATTGACTGAATTTGATCATATATATTTTATTAAGAAAGTGTGTTTTCAGTGTCTGTGCTATTGTGACAGTCTGCTTGGATCGTGGTTAATTTTCTCTTGTATCCAAGTATGATGTTTTTATTGGATTCCCACCCAGATGTTGTTACCTGGCCACAAACCAGTGGCTATTTATTTATTTATTTATTTTTAGGTGTTGACTGGAGCTCTATTTGGCATTTTTCTTAGGAACAGGGTGACTTTTAAGAGAAAGCTCTCCAGAGGTGGAGAAATGTTTGAGTTCATTTCTAGCCCCTCCCATGAGTCAAAAGAACCATTCATTTTTGGAAAAAAAATTGTGTGGTTCTGCCAGTTGGATTTTCTTTTTCCCACCTTCTGCTTCCATACCCTGCTCCTATCACTGTGTTCAATTGCTGGAAATGGGGCCGCTGTGGGAGCGGTCTTAATTGTCTTGGCTTGAGAATGGAGGTTATGTGGAGTGCATGGTCTCACAGGGTGGCCCCTGACCTGAATCCTCAACCTTTGGGGAACAAGACCATATGGAAAGTGTTTTCCTACTTTTGATTTTTTTTTTTTCCCTCCTTGGACCAGGCCAACAAAATGAAGCCTGCCTTATTGTGGTATTGCATGGTATCGTGTGGCTTATAATCTTTCTAATCTTGTCGCCATTTTGGGGGAAAATGTTTATTTGAGGATGCTGTTGAATTCTTGGTGTCTGAGAAGTTGCACTTGAACAGCAGCGGTTACACTGAATATACTAGCACATCTGGCCAAAAAAAAAAAAAAAAAGTATCTGTGGCTCCAAACAAATTTATTGAACTATTTCTCACTTAGGGCTTGCAACTCTGATATTCTAAAGTGACTGGAAATAAGTAATGGAAAATGAGAAGAAAGTTAGCGAGGGGCTTCTTCATTTGGAGGAAGGGTATATGACACTCAAAAGAGTGATTTTTGGTTGGTGTTACGAGTAGACTACCTATTGGTTTCCTCTTTTTTTCTTTCTTTAAGTAGGGACAGTTAACTTGCTTGTACAGTTGGGGTGCAGAGTGGTTAAGGAAATGGAATGGCTTCTGTCTACGGCCATACCACCCTGAACGCGCCCGATCTCGTCTGATCTCGGAAGCTAAGCAGGGTCAGGCCTGGTTAGTACTTGGATGGGAGAAATGGAATGGCTTCCTTAACTGCCTTTCCCCCTGAAACCCATTTATCTAAGAGATGCTATCGACCTTTAAAAAACAACAACTGATTCTGTGCCTTTCCTTTCTTTCCTCTCTCTGATCTGGGCAGTGCAATGGCTGAGAGGTTGGCATCAGCAGAGAAAAACAAAGTTCAAGGGAACTGAAAATTGGGTAATTTTCCCTGAATGACCAAGTTGGCTTACTTTATTTTGTCACATGATTGGTGTTATCAACAAACAAGTTACAGCATGAAGACTCTGAAAATGGAAAAGAAAAGAAAAAAGGGATGTGACGGGAATATCACCACAGTTGACTGGCTTTCCTGTCGGGGAAGCTTATGGGAGTTTGCAGTCCAATGCCCAGATTCCAACCTGCCTTTGCCTTCCTCTGTCAGGCACTGCCCTCCCTCAGTCCCCTGAGCCAATATACCCTAGGAGAGACAGTGCCTCAATCTTAAATTCACACCAGGTTTTTGTTTGTCCTTCGTTTGCCCCGATTACCGGCAAAGCTCTGCATTCTCTTATTGAGTTCTTGGGGAACAAGGGACATCCCTGACTTAGGGTGCTTGACGTCTGGCGGAGATGAAAACAGTGGGTGACAGTAAGCTGGGAGCTCTTATAATCACAATACACACATGAAGAACTGTGAAGGGCAGCCAGGTGGCCCTGGCCAGCTGCACCTGGACAAATGCCTTCTCAGTTCATGGGCAGACTCCTGGGAAGCTTTGTTTGGGTTTAAATTAGAATTTACTAGGTTCGACATCAAGGCTTTTTGTTTTGTTTTAAGTAGGCCCCACAGCCAGTGTGGAGCCCAACGCAGTGCTTGAACTCACGACCCTGAGATCAAGACCTGAGCTGAGATCAAGAGTCAGATGCTTAACCGACTGAGTCACCCAGGCGCCCCTGGACATCAAGTTTTACATGACTGACGTCAGTATGACAGAGAGGACAAATGATGCAGGGAGGTAGTGGGGAGTGAGGAAAGGAGGCTGGATTCTGGCAGATGCCTTTGGTGGAAGGAGCGCTTAACTGCGCAGTGCAGGGCATTCCCTGGGGTTGGGAAGCTGGTAGGGGACCGGGCTGGATCCATTTGGGGCTGCTGGTAACTGGCAAAGTAAGCGTCCTTAGCCGCAGCTACCTCTGCTGGGCGGGCGGGAGAGCACACGGGGCCTCCTTAAAGACACAGCTGTGTACTTTTAGAGCAAGTGATTTGCTTCCTGTCTGCAACTCCAGCCAGCAAGCAACACTCATTCTTTATCATTCTGTTGTCACTTTAGCTCACATTTCTTTGGACTGAGAACTGGACTTCACACTGTTTTTCCCTCCGGAAGGTGGTTTCCAAATAGCTGACCCATTGGGCTAATAACCCCGGGGTTATGAGAGGTGTTACCTTTTGTTTGTTGATCCCCTTCCGAGCACCGGGTCCTGTGCCCAGCGCTTGTCTTCTGCAGCTCCGAACCTGTACCGACTCCAGAGGCAGGTGACAGTGGCTTCACGTTACAGGTGAGGAAGCTGAGGCCCAGCGAGGGACTGGGTCCTGCGGTAGCTCACAGCGCTGCAAGGGAGTAGCAGAGTGGAGTTTCGAGAGCCTTCCGTGGTTTCTGCTGCTCCGTGTACTAAAGCAGAGCTGATTAAGAAAGTGTGTTTTCTGTGCCCTGTTTTTCTAACATCCAGTCCTCTAAGGTTTGGATTGATTTATCATTTCCTTTTACCAGGTGATATGTTTTGCTTCTTAATGGAGAGGGTAGATTAGGCTGTTCAGAAAGACTGAATGGATCCCACACCCTAGATGAGAGAGAGCCCTGCATTTCTGCAGGCTCTGCAAACTTCTGAGTTTCTGTAGCTACTTGGCTGTGGTGTAAGAAATTAAAAGCAAAATCCAGTGTTGAACATTCTGGAACAAGATAAAGCTGTGCACGTTCAGTTCTTATTTATGTGGTGCTTTTGACAAAAACAAACCTTTGCTGCATAGCAATCAAGTTCCTAAAATTACAGGTAGTAAGGGCTTCGAGGCCCTGTGGGGCTATAATTAGTAAAGATGAGTTTAAAACAAGGTTATGAGTGTGTGTTCATTACTATGGTGGGTTGTAGCTCAGTATTTCAACCTGGGAAGGATTGGCTCCAGGGAACATTTGCAGGGGACTCAGTACAGGGTCATCATGGAAGTATGTTCGGGATTAGGGCACAGGACATTTGTCATGAACATAGACAATTTCTGGCAGCCTGGCTGGCAGCCTTTTTGTTTATAGGGACAGGTTTATTCCCTGCCACCCAGTCACGTGGCATCATTTCTGCTTGCACTAGGTACACAATGGTTCAGGTTGTTACTATGTAGTTTTTTTTTTTTTTAAAGAAGTATAAAGCCCCTTTATTATTAATAATCTTTCACTGCTGTTTATCTGGCCTTAATCACAGAGGACTGAGGCAAGGTGACCAAGATTTTCTAGTTTTGGCTTCAGGAATTCCCTTGGTTTTTACCTCTGACTCCCCCTAGCTCGCTCTCCTTGCATTTTACTGCATTTGAAACAGGCCTTCTGCTTTCCCTTGCAAATCTATAGTCCATACCAGGGAGAGGACCTATTGTGGCAGGGACTCCTCCTGGGGATCCTGTGACATCAGTATTGTTAGTCCCATTTTCCAGGTCGGGAACCTGGTGAGGTCTGGAGTTGGGTACTAAGTGGGAGTTTGGGGATTTCAGACTCTAAACAGCTGGCCTCTTCGGACTTCATTTGAAAGAAAAAAGAAATGGCCCAGTTATCAAAGCCATGAAGACGTTCTGTATAGCCTATGAATTAATATAGATCTTTTTTTTTTTTTAAAGATTTTATTTATTTAATTGACAGAGAGAGATCACAAGTAGGCAGAGAGGCAGGCAGAGAGAGAGGGGAGGAAGCAGGCTCCCTGCCGAGCAGAGAGCCCGATGCCCAGGACCCTGGGATCATGATCTGAGCCGAAGGCAGAGGCTTTAACCCACTGAGCCACCCAGGCGCCCCTGAATTAATATAGATCTTTGAACTTCATTGTAGCTGTATTGGTCACTTAAAAAAATTTTTTTTTTGCCTAGGGGATTTTTATCCTCCTTCTTAAAAACAGTGACTTAGAATTACACAGCAGCAGCTGAAAAGTTGATTATCCTCTCTCCTTGCCCTAATCTAATATCAAAAACCTGGAAAGTTTACTGAGAGTGTGATTACAGTGGAAGCTTTAGGAGCTGGAGAGGAACTGATAGAGAAAGAATGGAGGGAGAGATAGGGGTAGTTGGCAAGAGACTGTAGGGTAGATTTCACCAAATTTAAGATTTCTTTTCCTTGTGAGTTTTTGGTTTGGGGTTTGAGCCCATTTGTTCCAGATGCAGGGTGACTGGCTCAGCCTTGCCACCCTGGGCCACCTGTGAATATTGGGGGTGGGGGATGGTGAGGGCGTAGGGAAGGAGAAGAAAGAAGGGAAATGGGGAGTGGGCGGGGATTAAAGCCTGGTTGCCTGGTGTCTGGCCTGCTCTGGACCGGACAGCACTAGGTCCCTGCAGTGAGGCTAACTTCTTGGGTGTGAGGCAGCTGGGTGGTGTACAGAAGAGAGCGGGTGGGGGGGGTTCATCTTTGGACTTCCCCAGATCAGTAATTCTCATAATTACAGCAGATCCTCCTAGAGCATTTACTTCCAGCTCTATCTGGGAGACTTCTAATATAGCAACTCTGGGGACCAGGTACTCCCATAAACCCATTTTACAGGTGAGGGAAACAAGGCCGTGAGACACTGGGTAAGTCATTCATGCCTACCGAGTGGTGGGCCCCGGGGTTCAGACTCATCTGGAGTTTTGTTCTTAATGGCTCAGATGGTCTCCCTAGACCCAGAGCTCTTGTTGCTGCTACATTGGTTCTTTCATTCCTTTGACCAAAAAAGCCCTGCTTGTATAAGCCTTTATCTCACAATTAGAATACCATCTGTGTATGTGCCCTCTGTGTATGTGTTCTACTTCCCACAAACCTGCAAGCAAACCTATGAGGAGGAGGGATCTCACCACTGACTTGAGTATCCTTGCATCTAGCCGAAAAGAGGTGCTTGGTGAGGTTTTGTGGAAGGAAGGATGGAAGGTAGCGGCCTTTGGGAACGTAAAGATGTCCCTGTATTTCTTCTCTCTCTAGCAGCTGCAGTGATTTCTTTTCTTTTTTTTTTAAAAGATTATTTATTTATTTATTTATTTGACAGAGATCAGAAGTAGGGAGAGAGGCAGGCAGAGAGGAGAGAGGGGGAAGCAGGCTTCCCGCCAAGCAGAGAGCCCGATGCCGGGCTGGATCCCAGGACCTTGAGATCATGACCTGAGCTGAAGGCAGAGGCTTTAACCCACTGAGGCACCCAGGCGCCCCTGCAGTGATTTATAAACAGGAAAAAAACAAAACAAAACAAGAGAGAGCACAGGGGAGTGTTTCATAAAAGTAATCAGAATTCCTGAAAAAAAAAAAGCACATTTAAAAAATGGAATTTGGGTTCCCGGGGCCATGATCTCATGTTTGTGGGAAAAGCAGTTACTATTGGCAGTGCCCCCCCGCCCCCCCCCCGGCATTGCAGGGTGCTTTGTGAAGAAGGAGGCCCTTCAGACTGAGACATTGTTGGGACGGCTCTTATCGGAGAGCCAGCAGACCATATTTTCTTTGGGGCTGAGCACCAGATACCAGGAGGCTCCAGGTCCCCCATCTATTTTGCTAGGGCCACAGACGTAGAAAGTGGCTCTGTCCCTTGTGTCCTCATTCTGTCTCCACAGCAAGGGAGTGGGAGAGCATGTTGGGCTTTCTCCGGCTTGTGTCAGGAGCCACGACTGCCCTTCACCAGGAGTGAAGCGTTCCGGGCAGCTCCCCCTTCCATCCAGACGGACTTGTTTACTCACCTATAAAATGGGGGTGTAGTGCCTGCCTCATAGAGTTGTTAGGACCACGTCTTTTTGACACAAGAGACTGGCTTTCAGGTGTGGCCCTGCTGGGGACAGGTGGTGATCTCTGGAGACATTCTTGGTTGTCAGACTGGGGCTGCCGGTGGCTTCTGGCATCTGGCGGATAGAGGCCAGGGATGCTGTTAAAGACCCTCCAGTGCCCAGGGCAGCCCCCACAACAAAGAATCATTTGGCCCCAAAAGTCAGTCCTGTCAGGCTGAGAGCCCTGGCACGTGGGCGGCTGTTTTTCCACATTTCTTACCAGAGGGAGCCAGGCCAGGGGCCGAGAGAGCCCTTCTTTCTTAAGTAGGGAGGAGGAAATGGAAATGAACCTTTTATTGCTGCCTCTGGGGTTCCTCACAGGTGCCCCTCTCCGTCAAGTGCTTAGCTTCATTTGTAATTGCTTGCATCTCTTTACATATAAATAATACACATACATTTGCATATCAATAGCAGTAACTTATATGCTAAACCCCTTAACTTCTGGGGTAGGTTATAGTCTCGGTCTGCCGTCTGGTCTTCCGTGGCGGGTGGCAGAGTGGGGCCCTGCGTGGAAGCCAGGCTCCTGCCCGGGTGTGTGGCTTGAGGTCGGCCACAGACCTTGTGAGGCTTGCTTTTCTTTTCCTTAACAGAGGTCAGGTAACCCTCCTATCTCATGCTGTTCCAGGACTAAAGAAAAAGAAATGAAATAATTTTCACGTGTGCCCACATGAAAATTGCTGTACGCATGTGAAGCTTCGGTCCGGCTCCGAGGCGTGCCTTCTGGTGGTGTGTTTCAGAGAGCCCCGTTCGTAAGCGGCCACTCAGTTAAAGGCGCCGAAAAGGATTCAGGCTCAGTCGCCAGAGAATGCTGTGTTGCTGGTGAGGTGGAGCCTGGAAAACATTCCAGCAGCGAGCGTGTGACTCGGAGGCAGTGCAGGGGTTGAGAGGATGCCTGTGGCTGTGAACTAGCTGGTACCCTCCCTCTAGGTTCACCCTTTGGCTTTTCCCTTATTTGTTTTGTGACCCTGGGCCACCTCCTTGACCTTCCTTACACCCCGGTTTCATCACCTGTGAAACGAGGCTGATGATAACACCACCACCCACCTGAGCACAGGTTGGGGAAGTGACGTGTCCTTGAGAAGTGTCCTTGAGTGGGTGGTGTGCATGGGGAGCTTAGCGGGACAAATCTGTTGTTATTAGGAAAATAGCATTAATTATTACTTTGGTCTATAGCATGTGTAATTTTACTCAGGTGAGGAAGGGATGGCTCTTGGTCTAAAAGGAGCTGAAGAAGGTTTTCTCTGGAGTTTCCAGTATCTTTTAACATTTCAATGTGGTACAAGACACGTAACATAAGATTGGCCATTTTCACCGCATTGAGCAATTTAGGTTTTCAGTGGCATTAAGTACATGTACAGCGTTGTGCAACCATCACCGCTAATTCCAGAACGTTTTCCATCCGCCCAGAGGGAAACCCCATTCCCGCAGAGAAGTCACTTCCCGTCTCCCCCACCCCAACCGCAGGGCCTGCACCACCTGCTTTCCTCTGCAGCTCCCTGGGAGTCGCCTGTCCTGGACATTTCTTATACACGGCATGCTACACTATATGGCCTTTGTGGCTGGTGTCTTGCCCTTTGTTTCAGGCTTTCCAGGCGTCTCCACGTATCCCAGCCAGTGCCGGGACCTCATGCCTCTAATTTACCTGGCCTTTCCCGAGATCAGCCCATGCCTCATTTCCATTGGCCTGTGCTTTTCCCAAGTCCTGTCCGGTTTGCAGGCATTTCAGTGTCTTTCTTCCTTTCTTCCTTTTGGCCTTTTTTGGCCCGCCTTCTTTTTTCCACGGTTCCCACCCGGTGATTCTAATGGCCCTTGAAATGAAGACTGGAATGAAGCAGCCTGGTTCTTGGTGCTGACGGGGAGCAGGTCTTATCAGGGATTTTGTTTCTGTTGAAGAATTAGCTGCAGGAGTGCACACCGGGGGAGCTGCGCTTCGTTTCCCCAGGACAGAGTGGCAGGTTTTAAAAACAAGTGTCTGGAAAACACCTACCAGGCCCCTTTCATTCCTCTGTTTAAAAGCCTTCCACAATGAGAAGTGGCCCTCAATGAAGTTGGTTAATAAAACCCTCCCCCCCGTTTTAAAGCATTCTTGGGAAGTGTTTACACTGAACGCCACTGTTGGCTTCTAAATGAGAAGCTGTGGAGTGAGTGATCCTTAACCTGTGACTTTAATAATATCCTTTGCTTGAGATTTCCAGGTGGAGGCTGGGCCAGATCTGTAGCTTGTCATTAATCCAGACAATCTTGACTCTCTCCCTGTCCCTCCCCCTTCAGGCAGACCCAGAGAAGATCAGACAGGCCTAAAGCCTCTCGGAGATGCAAACTACCTCCCTGGAGAGGGACCGGGGTGAAAGGGAGTGATGTGTTCCCCACAGCCCCTGTTTTGACCTTAGGAACAGGGTGGATGGCTTCAGTAACAAGAGCTGAAAGCATTTGGGAAAGCAGCTCTGGGCTTCTGGGGCTCTGGCCCCAGAATTCGTGGGGGATCCGAATTATGCTGGCTGAGGACAGGAGGGTGGGGAAAGACCAGACTCAGTGGCACAGGTTGGGATTTACCGAGGGGCAGCAGGGCCTGCTGGTTATCAGCCTGGCCTCTGGCCTTGGACTGCTCGGTCCGAATCCTGCTTCTGTACATGAGTTCATATGTCTAAGGTGCTTGGAGCAATGTCTGGGTAGGGAGGTTTTACATGCATATGTTCTTCTCATTCTGGCACTTTGCTTTTCTGAATTCCCAGTTAGAACTGTAGCAGTGCTCCTTGCTTTCAGAGCTTATTTACCTGTGTACTGGCAGGCTTGTGCAGTCCATGGGAGAGAGTGGTATCACTGGACCCTTAAAAAGCATGACTTCCAGATGGAGAAATCATGCTTGATGAGTCTCTAAAAGCTCTTTGAGGGAGGAAGTAAACGTGGGAAGAAAAAGGGCAAACCCATGGATATGGTTTTACAGTTCTGAAAGACCTTTGAGAAGACTTCATGCCCAAGCCTATTGAATGTATGAGTCTCCTACAACTTTCTGTGTGGAGGAGAGTTTAAGAAGGAATATGGCTGAAACCATCTTCTATTTGTCCTCAATAAGAGGAGAAAGGGGAATGGTGAAATCTTCGCATTGCAGATGAAATGAAATCTTTTTAAAAGTAAAATGCAGGCGTGCCTGGGTGGCTCAGTGGGTTAAAGCCTCTGCCTTCGGCTCAGGATCTTGATCCCAGGGTCCTGGGATCGAGCCCCACATCGGGCTCTCTGCTCAGCAGGGAGCCTGCTTCCTCCTCTCTCTCTGCCTGCCTCTCTGCCTACTTGTGATCTCCATCTGTCGAAAAAATAAATAAAATCTTAAAAAAAAAAAAGTAAAATGCCGAGACGTTGGAGTTAAACCATAAGGAGTTCTGTGGTTTTCTTTTTTGTTTGTTTTTAACTTTGGACATTGTACAGATATGTCAGCTATACGTTTATTTTTATTTTATTTATTTATTTATTTATTTTTTAAAAAATTTATTTATTTGTTAGAGAGAGAGAGAGAGAGAGAGCACGAGCACAGGTCGACAGAGTGGTAGGCAGAGGCAGAGGGAGAAGCAGGCTCCCCGCGGAGCAAGGAGCCCGATGTGGGACTCGATCCCAGGACGCCGGGATCATGACCTGAGCCGAAGGCAGCCACTCAACCAACTGAGCCACCCAGGCGTCCCTATTTATTTATTTTTAAGGATTTTATTTATTTGAGAGAGGATCTGTGCACAAGCAGGGGGGAAAGGGAGAGGGAGAGGGAAGAGCCCACTCCCCGCTGAGCAGGGAGCCCGACGTAGGGCTTCATCCCAGAACCCCGAGATCATGACCTGAACCAAAGGCAGATGCTTAACCAACTGAGCCACCTGGGCGCCCCTGAACTATACTTTTATTATTTATTTATTTATTTATTCATTTTTAAAGATTTTATTTATTTATTTGACAGAGAGAGAGAGAGAGAGAGAGAGAGAGATTGCAAGTAGGCAGAGAGAGAGGGGGGGAAGCAGGATCCCCGCCAAGCAGAGAGCCCAATGGGGGGCTTAATCCCAGGACCTGAGATCATGACCTGAGCTGAAGGCAGAGACCCAACCCACTGAGCCACCCAGGTGCCCCTGAACTATACTTTTAAATAATTCATTTGTTCTCTGTGGCTGCACCTCGGCAACCAAGGCTTGAGCCTGGGAATTGTGTGTGCTGCCTCATGTGCCACAGATCATGGGTGCTCAGTAAATATAGGTTGAATGAATAAGGAAAAATTAATAGAACAAAGGAGCTCATTAAAAAATAACTTCAATTCTGTCTTTACAAAAATAACTTCCCCTTTCTGTGTTTTAGTTAAATAGTACATTTGTAGAAGGAAGTAGATTCCTCTGTCAGTAAGTAGACAGATAGGATCACTTACGTGCACAGATGCTGAATGTCATCCCTTCTGTGATTTAACCTTGGACAATAAATGAATGAATGACATGGAGAGAAGCTTTGTTAACCCGGAGCTCTTTACCTCAGTAGGATTAGGGACCTTGGAGTTTTGCTAGACTAAGATGACGCTGGCAAGAATTGGTTGCCTTTGTATTTTTTGTTTTTCTCAGCTCCCTGTGGGCCAGCATGGTGCCGCATGTATAGAAATGGTCTGCATGTTTGATGAACGAAGTAAGTTCTCCCTACAATAGGCACAAGTGTTTTATTATCTCATGTCTAGTATGTACCAGGCAAATTTATCATTGTCTTTTTTGCTTTTACAGTGGTTATGTTCATTTTTGCTGCATAATAGTGCCGGGTAACAAACAACCCCAGATCGCCATGCCTCACAACCACAAACATTGATTTTTCCCACTTGGTCATCTGTTGATTGGGTGTGGTCAGGTTGGCCTACGCTGGCCTTGGCTGGGCCAGGCTTCCATTTGGCTTCGGGTCTCTTCCGTGTTTCTTATTCTGGGGCCCAGGCTGAAGGGGCAGCAGTTACCTAGTGGCTGTGTGTCTTGGGGTGGATCACTGTAGCGTAAGATGTCAAGTGGAAACGCATGATGACTCTTCAGACTTTAGCTCATAACTTCCAAATGTTCTTCCAACATTCTTTTGGATGACAAACACATGGCCAAATCCAGTATCAGTCAGGTGGGGAAGCGTGCTTGGTCCATTCTAGTGGGTCATATTGTAAAGTCACATGGTGAAGAACGTGGCTGTGTTACTCCATTATAGTGAAGTGGAGTGAAGCATGGGAGAACCTGGAAAACCAGTGTCTTGGGAGCTTGCGGAACCTAGGCCAGCTGGGTGAAGAATCAAAGACGTTTTGTCCAGCTGCCACCCTAGGCCTTGGTAGTTATAAACTAGCCTGACACGCACTGGCTCCTGGGTAGCTGGATACCGTTTCATATTCATTCACTGTGCTGGTGCTCCTGGAAGTTCCGAGTATCTGTGGGAGGGGCAGAAGGGATGCGCTGGGTTTCCTTCTGGTCAGTAGTCATGACTTGATCTGCTCCCACGGTGATGGCAAGAGAGCAACAGGTAGAGCAAAGAGGAAAAACAACAGGTAGAGCAAAGGGCCAAAGTATCCAGGGAGGCTGGAGGTTTGGCTTACCCTCTGCAAGGTCCCTTCTCAGTATAGGTCCACAGGAGTGACCACTGTGGACCGGGCAGTGACCCAGGGCCTTCATGCATGCTGTCTCATCTTTATAAGGACCCTGGGCCTTCGTTTCCAGAGTCCTCCTTTTCTACCTAAAGAAACAGGCCTCAGGAGGGCTAGGTGACTTCTCTTAGGCCAAGTGGCTCAGAGATAGCAGATCCAAAGTAGGTGATCCTAGTACCCAGTCTAGGGCTTGTCCTTCTACATGCCTGTGACCATCTCAGCCTAGCAGAGAACTGGCTTTAGGGCGCTGCAGCATATCCCCGCCCTGTGATGGCAGCCTCTACTTTCCTGAAGGAGTCAACTCAGCCTCGTGCCTCAGTGCAATGCCTAGGGAGGAGCAGAATGAAATTTTGGCCAAGAGGAGTCAGCCTTTGTATTACCTCTTTGCCGGGTGTCCTTTTTAAATGAACTGTCAGGCTCTCCAAGGAAAAAAAGACTGACCACTAAGTGAGAATGCCCCGAGAACAGACGGGAATGAGGGGGGTGAGGAGCTGAGACACCCCCAAGCGCCATGGGTAGGTTATAAAGCCAGTGGACTTCTTTTTGGGCAGTGGTTTGGCAGTGGGGATACCTTCACCAGCAAGTAAATAAAACTCAATTAAAAGTCGTTTAAATACATAAGAGACTCTTAATCTCACAAAACAAACTGAGGGTTGCTGGGGGGAAGGGGGTCAGGAGAGGGTGGTGGGGTTATGGACACTGGGGAGGGTGTGTGCTATGGTGAGTGCTGTGAACTGTGTAAACCTGACGATTCACAGACCTGTACCCCTGGGGCTAATAATATATGTTAATAAAAAAATAAAAAATTTTTAAAAAGTGGTTTAAATAGTAAAGACATTTATTATCTCTTGTAAACCATAAGTCCAAAGGTAGGGCAATTTGGGCATTAATTAATGGAAGACCCAGATGCATTTCCTTTTTTCTCTTTGCCAGTCTCAGTGTTTGATTTGTTCCTGAGCTCATCTCTCCTATGGTCCTGTTGTGGCTGCTGCTGCTCCAACCTGTGTGCTCATATACAGTGATGTCCTGGGACAGGAAAAGAGGAAAGCAGAGGAAACCTTTGCTAGGAGCTTCCTCCCCCTTTGGCAAAACTGGGTCGGATGGCCACCCCGAACTGATGACTTGCATGGGAGAGTGGGCTCCCACGGTTCGCTTAGACCAATCCGTGGGTTCAGTAGAGGTCCAATCTTTCCTGAAGCAGATGGGTACGAAGAGGAGAGGGGTCGAAACTGGAGCTTTGCTGGCTGGGGGAAAAGGGCAGTTGTAGGCAGCCAGTGGTGTTGGCCACAAGATTATCTTTCAAAATTAAGAATGTGTACATTCTGACTCAACCCTTCCACGATTAGGAATTTATCTTATGGATATACCTGCACAAGTGTGCTGGCAAACATACAAAGATATCCATTGCAGCATTATAATAGCAAAACACTGGAAATAACTTAAGAATCTTCCAGTAGTGTACTGGTTAAATATATTAGTACATTATGGAATTGAGCAAATCTGTAAGTACGGATAAAGAAAAATTCACGAAATATACTTTAAGTTTTCTTTTTCCTTTTTAAGCAAGGTGCATTGGTATGTATCCTGAGATCCCATTTTTTAAAAAAAAATCTTAATTCTTGATTACGAAGATAAATTTCTGTGAAAAGTCCCTAAGAAACGTGTTATTTCTGGGCTGTGAAATTCATGGTATGGTTGGGAAGGAAAATTTCTTTTTCATTTCATGTCCTTCTTGACTCTTTGAATTTTATAAAAATCACTGTATGTAGTACCTTTATAATAAAAAAAGAAAATAACAGGTATTAGTGTATGCAGGAGCTTAAGGAGAGAAAACCAGGATCCTAATGTGGGCATTCTGAGGGGATGGGAGTGCTGTTTGGCTGTGTATGATTGGCCTGAAGGGAAGCTGGGGAAGGAGAAAAATCCAGGAGTGAAACAGGGTCATTTAAAAAAAAGAAAAAAAAAATCTCCTTTGGTATCCTGCACAATGCCTTACACATAGTAGAATCAAACATACATTTGAAGAATGAATGAATATTTAGATCAAGACCCAAAGCAGCTTTATGAAGTGCCAAAACCCAACTTAGCAGCTCAAGTCAGCAAGAAAATCGATTCTGCTGGAAATTAATTTTGAAAATAAAATATGGCTTCTGTTTCCTCCTATTTTCTTGAGCTCCCAGAATCCAATTCATTGCTAAAAATCAATCTGAGTATGCAACTTTCTGTTCATCATTCATCTCAAACTGAAACCTACTGCGCCAAGTTCTGAATAATAAAGCTGAGTAAGGTTTTTACAACGAGGGGTAGGGCAAAGCAGGAACCACCATCATGTGTTGGCTGTTTTTATAGTTGTGGCTTCAATGGAGAGGTATCTGGATGGCCTAAACTGAGCAATTATTTTTGTAAGCAAAATAAGGCTCTTTGATACTCCGAACTAACAAATCAGAAGATTAATTATGTCACTCCGATAATAGGAAGAAAGCAGGTAATATAGTGAGATAGGGATTTTCTATTTGGCCAGTATTAGTAGAAAAGTATGGATGTGCTTATTGGTGAAATGAAAGTATTGTATGTAGTTGTATTTTCGAGTAGAATTCTCTGCCATGTGGAAAAGCAAAAGCATATGATTATCGAAAAGTCTTTATATTGGAAAGGGCAGGGAGAAGGGGCAGTAGGGTGCTTCCATTATGTTGTGCTGAAACTCTTCATAATTCCTTTGCTTGAGGGCTCTCTCTGAATTTGATTCTTGTATATCAAAGAAAGAATGTTGTAACTGACATTTCCATTAAGTTGCTTTTAACTTTTATACCCTTGGGTTTTAGCATTTGGCTCTCTGTAATGGCCACCGGATGCCCAGTTTATTCAGACAATAAAGATACCGTTGAACTGTGGTAAGATCATTTCCTTTGGAATAAAATGAAAAGCTTTCTGCTCTCACAATTGGAGGAAAATGTAAAATTTTAGTAGGCCTTTTCTGCTAAGACTGAAAAGAGTCCATGTTTGAACACCATCAACTTTGTGGCTCAAATGTGCCTTGGAAGTTTCCAGCAGGCTTTTGAAATAAAAGAAGCAAAAACACCTTTTCAGTGTGTGTTTTTGTAATGGATCCTTAGAAATATTTGAAAGAAGAGTAATATTTCACATCTTTGTTGGGATTATTTTGGGATCCAAAGATCCTGAGATCATTGGTACATCGTGCTCTAGAGTGGACCTGATTTAAATTACTTGTGTGTGTGTGTGTGAGAGAGAGAGAGAGAGAGAGAGAGAGAGAGGGAGGGAGGAAGGAGGGGAAGAAGGAGGAAGTAAGAGGTAGAGCAGAGGGAAGAATGATATAAGAGCAGGGAGGGAGAAAGAGAGTCTGTGTGCATGCGTGTGTGGATCTCTACAGACCCAAATGGTTATGCTCACATCACATAATGTTAGTATACATCCTCCTCTGGTTCAGACAGTCTATCCTATATCTGCAAATTCTTGTGATTAAATTTGATAATTTTATTTATTTGTTTTTTAAGTAATCTCTACACCAAACGTGGGGCTCGAACTCACGACCCTGTGATTAAGAGTTGCATGCTCTACCGACTGAGCCAGCCCATTTCTCCTAAATTTGATAATTTTAGATGAAATCTGCATCTATATCAGAAAATATAAACATTAGGGTAATAACACTTCTGTGGTGCTTGGTAGTGCTTGGCACTGGTTTAAGCACTTCACGCCTATTAATTCACTTAGTCGTTAATAATAACCCTATTATTTTCCTATTTTTACAGTTGAGGAAGGCACAGACAGATTAAGTAACTCACCCAAGGTGATGCAGTTAGTAAGTAGTGGGGCTGGGTTCAAAACCAGGTAGTTTGTCTTTGTCTTTTCTCAGTTGAAAGTAAATGAAAAACTAATTGAAGTAAAAATTCATGAGATTTGAATCCTTCTGAAATCTACCAGTTAATCTTGTAAATCGGAGACTTTTCTCCTGGTGTTGATAGTGTTTCATTTAACTACAATAATCTATGTACTCTGAGTTCCTTGCTTCATGGTCAGCATTTTCAGTTATGTTACACGGTAAGAACATATTTTGTACATTATTTTAGTTGTGATTCTGACTTACATTAAAGGACAGTAGATTTAGCTAGTCAACAAGAAAAACTTTTTTTTTTTTTTTTTTTTTTTTTTTTTTTTATTTGTCAGAGAGAGAGAGGAGCGAGAGTGAGCACAAGTAGACAGAGTGGCAGGCAGAGGCAGAGGGAGAAGCAGGCTTCCTGCCGAGCAAGGAGCCCGATGTGGGACTCGATCCCAGGACGCTGGGATCATGACCTGAGCCGAAGGCAGCTGCTTAACCAACTGAGCCACCCAGGCGTCCCAACAAGAAAAACTTTTATTTAAAGATTTTATTCATTTATTTGACAGAGAGAGACAGTGAGAGAGGGAACACAAGCAGGGGGAGTGGGAGAGGGAGAAGTGTGGGGCTCGATCCCAGGACCCCAGGATCATGCATGACCTGAGCCAAAGGCAGCCGCTTAACAACTGAGCTTAAACAACATGAAAAACTTTACAGAGAGTTCCTTGTCTCCTCTTTCCTTAGGGAAGAAAGATGAGCTCTCTCAGTTCCCAAATGACTCTGTAATTTAAAATGAATTATTCCACTGGAAGAAAATATTCTTTCTCCTCCTGCAGGAAGCAGCTACTGCTTTCAGAAAAGAAGCTGCAGTCATTTTTCTCTTCAATGGCCTGGATTTAGTCCTGATGTGTGACTCTTGCCAGTTTCCTTTCTTTGAAATCTCAGCAGCGGCGTAACTAGTGATTCACCCTTCTTGAAATAAATCTTGGGGCTCGCGTTCTTTCTACACAGACAATTTCTGAATGTCCGGGTTCCTGCCTGTGCTTTTGGCCTTGAGTTATGATGGAGAATGAGCTCCCACTGGGGGAGATGGTATTCCAGAGTGACTGAGAGCTAAAAGCCAGGGGGAGTGCCTGGCACTCTAGTGAGACCTCAGGAGATGATCACCTCTGCTCTGGTTGTTGGGTATCCGGCCGTGTCCTCATGCTGCACTCTATGGTAGACACTGTGGGCATTGTCTGCTTCCATTCCCAACACATTCCCCCTGGCAGGTGCTGTGTTTGTGTCTGTCCCCACTTATAGATGTAGACACAGCAGCTTAGAGAGGTGGAGAGTTTGCCCGGGGCCATATGGCTAGTAAGTGGTTAGAGCTATGGTGCAAACCCGGTTGGTTTAGTTTTTTACGGTAGAAAAGTACAGCAATCCTAAGTGTATAGGGTTTAATAGAACTTTTCACTTCCTCACAGGCATCATTCCTCAACACAGATGACAACCTTCCTGTTTATATCACCATAGGTAATTTTTTTTTCTTTAACCATAGGTAAATTTTGACCATTCTTGAACTTCATAAAAATGGAATCCTATTCATATAGAGTGTGCTCTTCTGTGTCTGGATTTTTTCATCTGACATTGTGTTGACATTCATGCATGGATTTGCACTAGTAGTCATGTCTTTTTTCTCATTGCTAAATACATTGCTATATTTCTCACTGTATATTTCATTGTTTGACTGTACCTCAGTAATTGATTTATCTACTCTACTGTTGATGGACCCAACATCAACCCCCAAAAGGGTTGTTTGTATTTCTTGGCTGTTATTAAAAGTCTTATTTAGTATTGGTATGTATATTCTTTTTTTTCCAAAGTGGTCTCTACATCCAACATGGGGCTTGAACTCAAGACCTGGTGATCAAGAGTGGGGTGCTTTTCTGACCGAGCCAGCCAGGTACCGCCATGTAGATTGGGTCTTTGGTTCTATATTAGGAACAGAATTGCTGGGTCTTCATTTTTGTGGAGCTGTGGTTGATACCATGAAACAGTTTTCCAAAGTGGCTTTACCAGTTTACATTCCCACCTGGCAGTGTGAGTTTCAGTGGTTCCAGTGTCAATGCTTGGTGTTGTATGTCATCTCCATTTTAGTCCTATAGTGAGTGTGTAGTGGGACTGTGTTGTATCATATTTGGTTTTGGATCAATAGATGCTTATTGTAAAATATTTGGAACATCACAGAAAAGTATAAGATGAAAATTAAAAAACTTTTCAGTTCTACCATCAAGATGTACAGGTGTTAATATTTGGGTATATTTTCTGTTTTCTCCACTACATATGTGTATGCATGGGTATGCTAAATATGAAACTGGAGTTGTTTTGCACAAACAAGATACTGTTAAAGGGGATATTTTGGGTGCCCATATAATGAAATAAGAAAGCAATGAATGGACTGCCCAGGAGTAGAGTCCTAATGATATTACAAGTGTACATCATATTGCCATTTGCTTATTTTATTTGGAGGAAGAAGGAAAAAGGAAAGGAAGCGAGCATCTATTATGTACTGCCATGCCCTGGGTACTGTGGTGCTGGGAAGTGCTGTACACGTCCAGAGGGGACCTGTGTGCTATGAGAAAGTGTAACCCACACGGCAGCCATCTCCCATACAACATGTTTGAAAAATAAGTCTTATTTCACACCTAATAACAACAGAGCATGTTGGAAAACTGGGCTCATGTCCCGGTGTAAATGGAGTTTAATTAAACTGATGGGTTGTTTTCCCCGTTGCAATGGTACACACACTACTATTGTTTTAACCCACTTGAACACTCATGCACAGAGAACACCACTTTGAATGGAGAATACGTCATTATTTGGTGCATAGGCGTCATATTTTAACAGTTGTCCTGTTTTCTTCAAATGCATGAAATCCAACTCTTTGTTGTTTTTGGACGTTGAATCTAATCTCAAAATCCTAATTAAAGTCTATATCTGAGTAATTTGCATTATTGGCTGAAATTTTCATTGGTTTGAAAGGTGGAACCTTGTTCTTTGAAGCCATGTTTCATCTCCTGAAAACAAAGGACTAAGTTTTGTTGCCCAAAAAAATGCATTGGGGGTGGGGTAAAGTAGAAAAAAAATACACAAGAAATATATAGTCTTTTTTAAAAATTTATTATTATTTTTTTTTAAAGATTTTATTTATTTATTTGACAGACAGAGATCACAAGTAGGCAAAGAGGCAGGCAGAGAGAGGGGGAAGCAGGGACCCTGCTGAGCAGAGAGTCCCATGTGGGGCTTGATCCCAGGACCCTGAGATCTGGGATCTGATCTGACCTGAGCTGAAGGCAGAGGCTTAACCCACTGAGCTACCCAGGTGCCCCAAGAAATATATAGTTTTATAATCTTGAATCTACTTTGGATCTTCATGACAATCAGTAGAGATTTCTTGGTCTTCTCTCAAGAGCAAAGGTATGGAATCTTTATTGAAGCTTGCTGGCCTACAGTAAATGCTCTCATGTGGGTGTAAGTTAATTTTGCGTGTGTGGGGAATAACCTTTTTTTTTTTTTTTTTAGAATTTTTATTTATTTATTTGACAGACAGAAATCACAAGTAGGCAGAGAAGCAGGCAGAGAAGGGGGAGGAAACAGGCTCCCAGCAGAGCAGAGAGCCTGATGTGGGGCTCGATCCCAGGACCCTGGGATCATGACCAGAGCCAAAGGCAGAAGCTTTAACCCACTGAGCCACCCAGGCGCCCCTGGGAAATAACTTTTAAGAATGATAAATATTTTGTATAAACTTGTCAAATCACTAAGTTGTACACCTGAAACTAACATTGTGTATCAACTATACTCAAATTAAAAAAAAAATTTTTTTTTAAGAATAGTGAGTATTGGAGCACCTGGGTGGCTCAGTGGGTTAAAGCCTCTGCCTTCAGCTCAGGTCATGATCTTGGGGTCCTGGGATCGAGCCCCGCACCCTGCATCAGGCTCTCTGCTCAGCAGGGAGCCTGTTTCCCCTTTCTCTCTGCCTACTTGTGATCTCTCTCTGTCAAATAAGTAAATAAAATCTTTAAAAAAAAAAAAGGATAGTGAATATTTACTCTAGTGTCTTTAAAAACAAACCCCAGGGCTCATAAAACTTTATTCAGAAAATACAACCTAACCAAAAATAATAGCTTAATTATAGAATATGTTGGACAATTACATATTTCATATTAGTTCATTTTCCTGATTTCTGAAGTTTTTTTTTTAAGGGATAAGGCTAAATATTTAGCTTTTTAATTAAAATTTCAGTTGGGACACATTGCCCTGAATTACTAAAACTTAGACGCTAATTAAATTTACCATTTTCATTCTTATTAGTCTTATTTATCATGTGAAGATATCTTTTTACATTTTCTTTTTTTTATTGAAAACTGGTTAACATACAATGTTGCATTAGTTTCAAGTGTACAGCATAGTGATTCAACAATTCTGTACGTTCCACAATAGGTATAGTCACCATCTGTGACCATATGTATTACAATATTATTGCGCATATTCCCTAGGCTGTACTTTTCATCTCCATAACTTATTTTATAACTGGGAGTTTGTACTTCTTCATCACCTTTATCTAATGTCATCCACCTCCCCCCTCCACCTCTCCTCTGCAACCACTAGTTCTCTATATTATTTAAGACTCTGGGTTTTTGTTTGTTGGTTTTGTTTTTCAGATTCCACATGTGAGTGAAATCATATGCTATTTGCCTTTCTCTGACTTATTTCACCTAGCATTATACCCTCTAGATCCATCCATGTTGTCACAGATGGCAGGATCTCTTCCTTTTTTATGGCTGAGTAATATTCCATTATATATATGTGCGTATATATATATATACACACATATATGTGTATATATGTGTGTGTGTGCGTGCATATATATATATATGCATATATATATATGCACACACACACACTCCTGAATGTACATATACCTAAAGTACATTCAGGAGTGTGTGTGTGTGTGTGTGTGTGTGTGTGTATACTACCTCTTCTTTATCATTCCATCTATCAATAGACACTTGGGCTGCTTTCATGTGGAGATATCGTTAGAGGCTCTAGGTGCATAAGTCTCCTTGTTCCTACAGTAAGTAGCTGTGGAAATTTGCTGTGCTTCTATTCCATAGGACTGCTTTTTGTGGTCCTTCCGTCATTGTCTGTAACTGATACCTTATTTGCTTGCACAGCAACTCACACTTCTGTCATTTCTTCTACTTGGCTTTGGGCTAGGGCTTGTGATTTCCAACTGTGCAGGGTTGTGTTTAAGAAGAAAAGGAGGAAGCTGATGGTGAACTGTGTTATATGTTGGCTGCTGGGTCTGAGACTGTGTGTTGCCTAGAAAGGAAACAGTGACTTCCCAGCATCACTGTTCTGCATGCTCAAAAGCCATTCCTGCTTCTATTTATTTTTTGTTTGTTACAATAATAATAACTTGTTTGTAACCAAAATGGAAGCGCTACAGAAATGTGTGATTTAAATTCAAAATCCCCTATTTTATCACCTCTGGGTATAACAACTCTTGAAGAATTTGGTAAACTTTTTTTTAGATTTTTATGTAACTTTATAAACATATCTTATTTTACAGAAACAGGGCTACTCTAAAACTAAATATATTATTCTGATAGTTTTTTTAAAAAATGTATCTTGATACTTTCCGTGGCTGTGTATATAACATTTTTTTTTTAAGTTTTAAGCTTAAATTTTTGGGGGCACTGGCCGTGGAGCCCGATGTTGTGCTCAAACTCATGACCCTGAGATCAAGAGTTGGATGCTTGCTTAACCAACTGAGCCACCCAGGTGCTCCTATAATTTTTTTTAAATAGCTTTCTGGTATTCTGCAATGTGGGTATATATAAATTTAGCCTACTTCCAATTAACGGACATTTGAGGTGTTATAAATACTTCGTATACAAATATTTATACATTTAGGATTGTATTTGTATCATTCTTCTGCCTAGGGTGAATTACTAGAAGTAGGATTGCTGGATCAGATGATGTATACATTTAAAATTTGGCATTATCTGCTGTAAATGTACCAGTTGGCCCTTGTTTTTCTTCCACCCTCATCAAAGGCTGTTTCTGCATGTTTCCTGGTGTTTTCAAAGCGCAAATTGTGAGTCAGAAGTGTCAGATGAGGTATTTTTGAGTTTCAGTTTTTAGTCAAAAAGGGAGACCTTGATTTCTTGGATGTAGAGGCAAGAAAGAGGAGAAATGGATACCTCTCTGTCAACAGGAGAGGCAGGCAGAGTCAGGAAAAGGAGAAGGGAGGAATGGAAGAAAGAGAAGACACCAAGGGAAGCCCTAGTTTCCCACCAGAAGCAAATCCCTCCTGTGCACTCATGTCTCTGCATGTGGCTCTTTGTAGCCTGGCCTGAGGGTCTTCCTAAATCCCACCTCCCTTCTTACCATTTCAGGTTATCCACTTAACCCTGAAATGGATAACCTCTGGGGAACGAGGCCTCCCTGTTTCCATGAGGACATCAATCACGGGTCAACACTTAGTAATAGAAACTAGGCCTTGTAGATCTAAGATATTGTAAGGCTCACAGAATTACTGGGCAGGTGGGAACCAGCCTGTAGAAATGGTCTGGGACTGTGGGAAGCTGGGGAGGTAGGGCCACAGCCACGCTCCGAGTGGGCCCACCTTCCGCCTGGGCCATGCCACCCTGGGGACACAGGCCCGCCTCATGGGGGCAGTGATGAGACTTTGGCCTTTCCGTTCTTACCAGCTGGTGGTGGACTTTGCCTCTCCAGCTCTTCTGCATATGTGGGGAATTCCCCAACACAGGAAGAGATCGTGTTCAGATGCTGACTGAAACATGGATCATTTCCAGCCTCTGTCCTCTATCCTGGGTAACCCCTTGAGCCTTCTTCCCCTGGATCTTTGAGATCTCAGAGAAGAGAGATGTACATGCAAATATTTAGACATATCCAGGCTCACACACTTGTCTACATATGCCTTTTTAAATCACTCTGGGTGCTCCCCTGATCAGGGGGCATGCATGGCGGCGCGTGGTTCTGAAGGTGTTGGGTCTGACCACAGGGGTAGGGATTCTGGCAGACGGTTGGTTGTGCCATGTCTGCTGGTGGCTGGGTAAGGATGATTTAGATGGAAACTGGATTTAGCTTGGAAGCTAGGACCCTTCAGCCAGAAGACCGGTAGGTTGACTGGATAGATGGTTGGATTATTTGTGTCCAGCAGTCTGGAGGCCCAAATTCACATTCCTTGGAGAGGTGACTTCAGGTAAAAGAGGACTGGATTGTGAGTGAAGAGACGGAGATTCTTGCGCTTGGTTCTGCCTGACAGTGACAGGGACTGGGGACAAGTCACATGACTGTCTTAAATTGTCTTCTCATGTTTTATTATTTTGTTTTTTTATTTTCCATGTTTTCAATGAGGGTTTGGATGAAGTCATTGTTTTTGAATCAGACTACGCATCAGAAGAATTACCCGGGTTGCGGGTGTGTGCGGTCCTGAAGGTGTGCGGAACGTTAGGCCTCAACTCTAACCCATCCATCAGAATTTCCAAAAGGGGTCTTGGGGACTTGTTAAAAAGGCTTCCAAGTGATTCTGATGACACCACAGTTCTAGAATGCTGAAGAAATTTCCTTATCAGTTTTAATGTCTCATGAATTCTATTAATGAGTCTATTCAATCCAAAGTGGGTGGTTCTAGAAAATTGGTCTTTTAAGCATCTTCAACTTAATATTTTAGTCATCCCTGAGGGATAATATCACTTGAGCCTTCATCCCTCAATACCTCTTCTTTTTTTCTACTATCAGCTCTTCTCTGACCATAATAGGACACCGGATTGTCTCATCCTCAGATTTTCTTTTTATGCATTCTGTGGCAAAGACTGCCAGCTTTATATCCAGTATCTCTCCTCTCCTTCTTCTTTGGTAACCAAAAAACCTGATATTTTTCTAGAGTGTAGTAATGTGCCAAGCCAAAAGATTCTGCTTCCCAGCCTCCCTTTCACCTGGCTATGGGGCCAGGGACTTAAGCTTTAGTAGGTGAAAGGTGAAGTGTTCTGTGTGGGGCTTACGGGAAGGTTCCAGACTGACTTGTATAGACAAGGCATCCTTTTGCTTTTTCTCTGTCTTCCTACCTGCTGTTTGGAACATGGACACAATGGCTGAAAGCCACTAGCCATCTTGGATCACGAGCTCGCCATGGAGATGGAAACCATGCTATAAGCACGTGGAGCACAAAGGAGGGGGAGCCCCTCTCCCTCGTGACCATGTGCCATGATGCCACGATACCTCCCCCGGACTGCTTAGCTCCTCACTTCTTTCTTACCAGTTAAGAAAAATTATTTTGGGTTTTCAGTCATGAGCAGCTGAACCTATCCTAACTGGTACTCCTGCTGTGTGGAGGCCTCCGCATCTCTAGGTGACTGCCGCGAAGTAGGAGCTTCGTAAGTATTTAGCAGGTTCAACGCACAGTGGCACGGAAGGCTCCCGGTGCTCTGGCCTTTGCCTTTCCTGCATCATATTAAATTACTCATAGAGACCTTTTGGTCGCTCTGTCCCAGCCACCGAGAAGGGGGTTCCCACTCGTCTGTGCAGGGCTTTCGTGCCACAGGCTCAAATATTTTGACGGGTTTGTGGATAGGAGGCCTTTGAAATTCCAACTGCATGCATGTGTTATTTCAAATGAAAATCCAAGGACCAAATGAAAATCCAAGGATTCACTTTTCTGAATCTACTGAGGAAATGGGAGGTGATTTTCAAATGATGTCAGAAAAGGCCACCGTGGGATCTGTTGCTATCATCTGTAGGCTGTACTTTTCCACAGTGCCTGCCAGGGACTTGATGTGAGGGGACCTTCTGGAAAGTGACTGTTCAGGAGCCCTGATGGCCAGCTCCTGGCAAGGGGGTCTGCCTTCTCAGGGGCAACCTCAGAGGTGGTCTTGGCCAGACCAGCTTGCCCCTGACTCACACGGAGCTTCGTCGGCCAGGCCGACACGCCCCTCTTCAGAGCCCAGGACAACACACTGGTTTCCTGGAAGCGTTTAAGCCAAGACTCTGCTGTGAAGAAAATGATACTGTTTTTGCAAGTATGGCCTAATGGGAATGTGTTTAAAACTCTTCCTTCACAGTAAAGCTCCTTTCAAAGAAATATGGGGTTAAAACAACGACAACAAACTCTTAGAACAAAAAGCAAAAGCTGGGAGATGAATTAACTCTTCACTGAGACCAAGGAGTTTCTTTCAAAACAGGTTTCATTGGCTGCATTGATTTCGGTGGCCTACCCCATTGTTGGTCCACCGAGAGCAGGGGCCAGAGGAGCCACGCCCCTTTGTGGGAAAAAGTGAATTCCATGGCAAACCCCAGTGGTTCAAGAGTGTTTGCTTCTCCTGGAAGTAATTATAGAACTACGCAATCCCTGAAAGGCAACATCTGGCCGACTGGAGGCAGGCGGGCAAATACTCAGTCTACATAGATGGAGGTGACGTTGCACAGAAGGAAGAGAAACAGCCAGAGAACACGGCCATGAGGTTTAGTGCCCATGTCTAGAGAGAGAGCCCTCTCTGCCCCGGGGCTGACATCTTCTCTCCTGCCGTGGGTTCCTCCTGTCCTTCTACAAGAGGTGCACAGCCCAGAGCCCAGACACCTACCCACTCCCTTTCTGAGGCTTCTCTTGAGGAAAGGGGGCCTCCTACAGGTCCGGTTGGCACCCAGAGCTGAGATGGGTGTGCTGCCCGGGGAGCGCCCTGGGCCAGTGCTCCGCGATCAGCCTTGACTTCTCAGCTGTTTCCATGCAGTCTGAGGTGTTGGTTGAGACTGTTAGACACGTCTCTTTCCTCCCAATGCTTTCTTGGGGAGCCATTTGCTCGTCCTCACCAGCCAGGCGCAGAAGAACCTGGGAGTTGTGCAGCATGCCTCCCAGCTCAGTTTGGAGGGGCCCAGCTTTGGACCTCTTGAAATTCCGGGGCAAATGCCCCTCTTTCCTTTTCAATTTCGCATCTGCCAGCTGGTGACAAAAGCCGAACAACAGCGTCATTGACTTATGAACATGAAGTGTTTTTCAGTTTTAATAGCACGTGCGGTATTTTCAAGGGAAGAATGGGTTTTTTTTTTTTTAAAGATTTTATTTATTCATTTGACAGACAGAGACCACAAGTAGGCAGAGAGGCAGGCAGAGAGCCCGATGTGGGGCTCGATCCCAGGACCCTGGAATCACGACCTGAGCCGAAGGCAGAGGCTTTAACCCACTGAGCCACCCAGGCGTCCCGAGGAATGCAGTTCTAATAAATCCAATGAACTGGTCCGGGATTTTCAGAGACCGGGTTTCTATGAGAGCTACAGTCATGATATTTTGAGGGACTTCTGGGGAAATGTGGGCCCTTACATCAGGTTTTTGCAGTTGGGGCGTTTTCAGACAGAAATGCTTCCGGTGGCAGTTTTGTTCAGACATTCTGCTGTTTTGACCTCTTGGCTGTGGTCTTGCAGAGCCCGAGACAGTGGTCTTCAAAGCCTGGGTTTGACTTCTCTCTGGTCTCTTCAGGTTTCAAGCAGCTGAGGAAGGCTTAGAGAAGACCAGATTTCTTTCCAGTCAAGAGGTCATTGAATAAATCCCTGGAGGAATTCAGGAAGGGCTTCCTGCTTTTGAATAAATAGTCGTCAGGTAACATGGATGAAATGCTGTTAATCACATTGAGAGGGGGGTCAAGGACTGTTTGTCTGGATTTGAGGGTTTACAAGAGCTGAGAGTCCTCAGAGCCCTGAGACCCCCAGATTTCCACCTCTGCTTACTCGCTGTGTGATCTGAGACAAGGCCTCAGTTTCCTTACCTGTAAAATGATGCAGCCCGCCTCCCGGTCTTTTTATGCGCATCAGTAAAATCCTGTGGTGTTGGTGCTTTCCAAACTGTGAAGTGTTGTATCGGTGTTAGTTACCAAGTTTGGGGCTCTGTTCTTCCCTCCCCCCAGCCCATGACCTCCGGGGCCAGCGGCAACATCTATACCACTGCTTCCACCGTCTCTGGGGCGTCTCACACCCAGGCTGGCGTGTCACACTTCCTTGTGTCACGGACTTCCAGCGGCCATTTGGCTCTGCTTCTGATTTGGGAAATGTGACCTTGCTTTTCCTGCTCCCAGGTAAGGCTTTCTTCTAAAATCCTCCTAGTCAGACTCTGTCATGGTTCTCTGTTTCTGCAGCATTCTCTCCTCTGTCATGTATAGTCTTCAGCTCTGTTCAATTTAAGGGTGGGTGGTGAGCTCAGTTAGTAGGGAGGGGAGAAGAGATGCGGGGTGGAGGTGGGGACGGTGAGAAGGCTTATTTACTTATTTATTTATTTATTTAAAATTTTATTTACTTATTTGACAGAGGGAGAGAGATCACAAGTAGGCATAGAGGCAGGCAGGAGAGAGGGGGAAGCAGGCTCCCTGCTGAGCAGAGAGCCCAATGCTGGGCTTGATCCCAGGACCCTGGGATCATGACCTGAGCCAGAGGCAGAGGTTTTTTTTGTTTTTTTTTTTAAAGATTTATTTATTTATTTATTTGACAGACAGAGATCACAAGCAGGCAGAGAGGCAGGCAGAGAAAGAGGAAGGGAAGCAGGCTCCCTGCTGAGCAGAGAGCCCGATGCGGGGCTCGATCCCAGGACCCTGGGATCATGACCTGAGCTGAAGGCAGAGGCTTTAACCCACTGAGCCACCCAGGCACCCAGAGAAGGTGGCTTATTAATCTGACTTTTTTGGTGCTTCCTCCACGTTCCCCTCCCTCAGCCCAGACGCTGCCCCCTTCCCCAGGGTTTTGAGAAGGCCTGAAAGCTCTTAGAAGGCCTTGGCCTTATTTAACCCTGTGGGGCTGCATTTTACATCTAATATAAATGCTTTTCATTCATTCAGTACAGATATTTACCAACTGCCATATTTACGGCTTTGCGCCAGACCCTACATTAACCCTGAAGATTTGGTGGTAGCCTTAGCAAAGGATAGCAAAGCAAAGATCCTGCTTTTTTGGCAGCTTGTATTTACATGGGGGAGATTCCCCTGGAGGAGAAGCCAGTAAACACAAATGAAGGCTTATCAGTGGGTGATAAGAGTTCAGAAGGACAATCTGGTGAGATAAGGTGGGTTGTGAGGATGTTGGGGGGTGGGGAGAATACTACTTTATGGGGATGGTCTTTTCTATGAGATGGTCAACAAGAAGTTGAGGCCAGAGGGAGAGTCTGGAGCATGGCTGTCTGGGGGAAGAGCATTGGGAAAAGGAGACAGGAGACAGGGACATCATGGCCCTTAAGAATGTTCTGGGAACAGCAAGGGGAATTGGGGAGGGGAGCGTGTTCTAAGAGGCGGTAGGGTTGCGGGTGCAGAGCACGCTGGATTTTGCAGGTCATCTGCGGGCTTTTATTGTGATGGCAGTAGGAAGCCACTGTAGGATTTCAAGAAGGAAGGAGGTGGACAGCCTAGACCTCTCTGTGGAATTACAGAAAGCCCAGGACTTCCTGGCGACTTGTTCTGCAGCCACTGCCAGGGGACAGGGGCTTAGTGACCAAGGCAGGGCCTTGAAGGTGGGAGCAACAGGCCTGGAGTAAGTAGCTCAGGAAACCAGGTGGTGGCCGGTTTTAAAAACATCTTCTAAAACGTCGACTAGGACATGAGAACACAGTGAGAAAGTCCCATGGAGGTGCTGTGCGAATCCGGAAGATTATTAACGTGCATACTGGGCTGATGGTGGGTTACTGATACGTGGTGCCTTGAGGACAGTCTGAAGCCAGTGCTCTTTCTTGCATTCATTTATACATCAAAAGATTGACTACTGCCCAAACAGCAACTTGGTGCTTCTGTACTAACTGATACTAGAATTCCTTGTCTCATTCCTGGTCGGCTCGTAGGACACGTGGAAGGTTGGGCCTCCTGTCTTCTTGACGGTAGGTAGAATTGGTAGCCGTTGGATCATTTGACTCCTAATGGTAGAGCCCTGTCATTTGCCCCTGCTGTTTGGAGGGGGGGCTGCCAGAATGGCTTCCTCCCTCCACGAGGAGTTTCAAGACATTTGGCAGCAAGAGCTAAGGTTTTAGTGTTTATAGAAGGTCTTGACTCACTTGCTATAACTTAGCCGACACCGGGGTCTATTATTTATTTATTTAAAACAAATATGAGCAAATATTTTCTTTGTTTTTAGAAAAAAAAATTCGCATCCGCTCTCTTTTCTGAGTTGCTTCTAGTCTCACCACCCAAAAACATCTTCAAGGAAATAATTGTGAAAAGTAGGCCTAGCGTGGCTGAGTTCTCATCAGAAACCTCATTCGAGTAACGCGCAGCCTTTTTGCTACTGAAAACACCGGTCCCTTTGGATGATACCTAAATTTCTAAGTTCAGAAAAGGGGTTTTGACAGTGAGTTCCGTGTCTGACAGTATTCTTACTGTTTCGTTTCTTCAGAGGGCGCGGAGCGGCGAGGGTGGGGTGGGAGTTAAGTGGCCTGGTTAAGAATGTGTGTGGTGCTGAGATCTTACAGCAGGTGGGATACTCAGAAAGAAAATAGTTCATCCCAGGAAGTTGTTTCCCCAAAGCAACTGAGGACAGAACACACCCTGCTCTGTGTTTATTTTGGTAAAAGGGAAAACAGAGTCAGGTTTCGCTGGGGCCCCAAATGTCAGGGATGGGGACCACATGCGTTCGTAAGCTGCACTCGTTTCCTTCGACAGAGACCTTGGTCTTGACTGCCTCACTCAGAGATAGAGACAGGACTCTTTTCTCAAATGTTCCCTTTAGGCTCGCAAAACTGATTTTCCAGAAAGGAGACTTTCAAGCCCCAAGCCACGTGTGGGCGGTCTTCCCCGGGCTGGACTTCTGCAGGCACTTTGCTCTTGAAATTGCCATTCAGCCCCCGGCTGCGGGTCACTGTATGCATTCACCGAGGGCCATTAGGAATCAAACGCTGTACAGATTCAAGGGCAGCCGTGCCCTCCAGGAGCTGGCAGTCTGTAATGGGGAGGTGCAGAAGTGAGAGGGCGATCGCAGTGAGTGGGCCCAGGCAGCACTGGGACACGTGTGGGGAAGGGTGGAGAGGGAATGAAGGCGGGAAGCCTGGGGGAGTCAGGGAGGGTGAGGCCTGTGAAGAATAGGGGTTGCCAGGCAAGCTTGTGGGAGCCAAAGAGACCCCTAGTCCTACATGGGGGCATCTCAGGTAGCCCCGAGATTGTCAGGGACTCGGTCTTGGTACACCATGCCTAAGAGAGCAAAAAAAATACCAAGGAGTATGTTTATCCTGAGCGTAAAGGAGGAAACCATTGAATAATTTGTAAGCCGAAGTACCAACGAGTGGACAAATTTGAAAAGGTCACACTTGAAGAGATCAGGGTCGTGTAGGGAATGGGTTGGAGGAAAACAAGAGGGTTTTTGGCTGAGAGAGAATTTAGGAAACTTTTGCTGACACACAGGTGAGAAATGGGGCAAATGAGGACGCCAGCGCAGGAACAGGGAAGCACAGCTGAGATGTTCTAGGAGGTAGGGTCAGCAAGAAGGAGTCACTAACTGGTGTTGTACCTAAGGGAGAGGAAGAATCTAGGATGCTTCCAGGTTGCTGGGTGCAGGGGTGGGGTTGACATTAGTGCCATGTCCCATGCTTAGTCAGGAATTTTAAGAAAGGATCGAATGGTCCCAGGACCATTAGCGCTTTTAGACAGTTGGAAGGTACTACAAGAAGAGTAGGCACGGCTCTGAGTTGAGTCTAACTGGGGAGTTGTTTTTCTTTTTTTCTTTTTTTTAAAGATTTTATTTCTTTATTTGAGAGAGAGAGAGAGAGAGAGAGTGAGACAGAGCACAAGAGGGGGTAGGGTCAGAAGGAGAGACAGACTCCCCATTAAGCAGGGGGACTGATGCGGGACTCGATCCCGGGACTCCAGGATCATGACCTGAGTCTAAGCCTTTAACCACCTGAGCCACCCAGGAGCCCAGGAGTTGTTTTTCTTATGAGAAACATGTAGAGACGTCCCAGTAAGATGTTGTTTGGTTTGAGAAACAAAACTACTAGGAGAGAATTAGGAACAGAAAGTTCCCTGCAGAGCATCTTTACCGTATGCTGCCTTGCATCAAGGCGTTGCCCTTTACCACCTTGACAGGTGGCAATAATTCCTTCTGTTCTGGAAGATTAGAGGCACAAGCCATTAGCCCCAAAGGTATTTTAGTTCAGAAGGTGGGGGGGTTCTGACCAGCAAGAGTTCACCGCTTCAGGGAAGTGGAGTCATGCCCTAGTTGGGGGGCTCCCCGGTTTGCGGTGTGAAGACCGCGTGCTTGGGAGGTGGCATGGGTCTAGTGAAGTGGTCAAACAGGGACTTGGAGTGGGATGGACCAGAGGCACTCAGAGTCCAGGCTCGGTCATCTGTTAGCTTATGACCTTGTCCAAGTTACTGAAGCTCCTTGTTCAGTTTTCTAATTTTTTGGAGATGGGGGGAGGTTGTCAAACAGTGTTTATTGAATGTAAAGTAATCCCAGCTCCATGGGGAAGAAAATTGCAAGGAGAAAGATTAATGCACATTACAGACCTACCTGTGCATTTCACACTCACACTTGTGTACACATGCACTCACCAGCGTCCATACCACATCCATACCTAAGCTCCAACAGTGACTAAGCAAACACCTGCCTCCCCCAGCCTGAGTGACAGCTGTTAGGAGGTGGTGCCGAGGTGGGGCCCCAGAATGGGTTCTAATAGCAGCAGCCTTCTCCCTCCCTGGCCCCTGACCTGTCCGAGGGACCCAGGGTGCCTGGGAAGTAGGTGGCAACTCTTTCCCACTCTGCCACAGATACTTCTCGGCCCGGATCTCATTCGTGGTCTCTTCAGTGGAGCGTGGGTCCTTCTTGTTGGCCACGGGCACATGTAGGTCTTGTCGGACTGCAGCATGTGGGCTGCATCCTTGGCTGCCCCCTTGCCAGTGAGGTGGCTGTACTTGTCCTTGTAGTCATGAGCAGGGCTCACCACCATGGGCCCCTGCTGGGCTGCCTCCTCTCCCTGCCTCTGGACCAGCTTCTTCAGCTTCCGTGTCTCTTCCACCTTCTGTGGGTCCCACTCCTCCCGACGATGGCAGGAATCCAGCTCTTCATCTGAGGGTGTAGACTCCTTTTTGAAGATCGTGACATAGTGACACTCATCATCTTTCCCAAAGGAGAAGAATGTCAGGCCAGCCCCTCCTACCATATCGTGTAGAATGCTCCTCTCTGTCTTGTTCATTAGCTGACACTTCTTGATCTGCCCACCGTCTTGGATGAAACCTGACAGCTCTTTCTCCATCATTTTGTTTGTTTCTCTTGCTCCTGTAATGTCTCCAGGTGGTGGCCTGCTCTCAGGCCTTGCACCAAGATTCCTGGTCCCCGAGGCTGCGTTGCTTCTCCATGGGGCTCGGGATGGATCCCAGTGGGTCTGCCATCTTGGGAGTCCAGTTTTCCCATTTGACAAGAATGTTAGGAAGGTTAAATGTGAACTTATGTAGAGTGCCCTAAGTAGTGCCTGACCCATAGTAGGCACTCAGGAAATTGTCAGTCTTCCTCTGTTGTTGGTGTGGGACATGTCTGTATCACCCCTGGACAGGAACCCTGGCTTTCTGCTTATGACCCAAATGGCACTTGGTCCTTTGGGCAGATGGCCATCTTCTTTCTCTTCTACTCCCTGCAGCTCTTTTTGGTCAGTAGATGGAAGGGGATGGGCCCCTTCTCATCACTTCCACTCTCTCATATCATCTCACACTGTAGTGTGTGTGTGTGTGTGTGTGTGTGTGTCTGTGTGTGTCTGTGTGGTGTGCCTTAGGTGGGAAGGTTGGAATATGAGAAGGCTCAGTAATGATTAAAAGAGAGAGAGGAAAAAATAAATACAGTCTAAATATATCTGTTGTTATATTATTTGTTAAAGACCTGCAAAAAGCTTTGTTAACTTCCAGAGAAACCATAAATAGAACCTACTAAAACTGCTTTTTCAAAATATTAAACCTCTGCACCCTAATTTTATCATGGCTTATGAGCATGACCTTCAATTCTTATATTAAACATGATGCATTTTTAAAAAAAGATTTTATTTATTTATTTGACAGAGACACAGAGAGAGGGGGAACAGACGCAGGGGGAGTGAGAGAGGGAGAAGCAGGCTTCCCGTCGGGCAGGGAGCCCAATATGGGGGCTTGATCCCAGGACCCTGGGACCATGCCCAGAGCTGAAGGCAGACACTTAACGACTGAGCCACCCAGTCGCCCCAACATGATTCAGTTTTAAAAAATATTTTATTTATTCACTTGACAGAGAGTGAGAGAAGGCACAAGCAGGGAGAACAGCACCGGGAGAGGGAGAAGCAGGCTCCCCACTGAGCAGAGAGCCCGATGTGGGGCTCCATCCCAGGACCCCGGGATCATGACCTGAGCCGAAGGCAGACACTTGACGACTGAGCCACCAGGTGCCCCTAAACATGATGCATCTGTGTGGCTTCAGTTTCTTTTCTCCTTTGCTAAAAAGATAAAGTACAGTCCTTTTCTTACTAAGAGTGAAGTTTATCATGGTTGTGTTTTTTCAGATTCTGTGGAGAAAATCAGATTTACTTGAAAATCATGAGATAAGGGGCGCCTGGGTGGCTCAGTATTTAAGCGTCTGCATTAAGCTCAGGTCATGATCTCAGGGTCCTGGGATTGGGTCCTGCATTGGGCTCCCTGCTCAGTTGGGAGCTGCTTCTCCCTCTTCCCTCTGTCTGCCACTCCCCCTGCTTATGCGCTCTCTCTCTCTCACAAATGAACGTGTAGAATCTTAAAAAAAAAAAAAAAAAAAAAAGAATAAGAAAAAGAAAATGGTGAGATAAGACATCTGTAGGTTTTGCGTTTTAATTCAAGAGTCTGAAAATAAGCTACAATGGCTTGGAGAACACAAATGAACACAGTACCACAAAGACCACGTTTAAAAAAAAACAACTTTTGAAGGAATTTACTAATATGTGTGTCAAATTTATACCCCATTGGATGGTGCCATTGGCAATGTTGTTCTCAATGTCAAAATATTATGGAAGCATGCCACAAGCAGGTGCTTTATCTGGAGATAGAGGTTTTTCTGCTGGGAGCCAGTTTCCGAGACATCTTCTAGAGTCCTGCGCTGTCTGTAGTCTGTCTTTGTCCCCTGTGGCCTCCTTCCCTGCTGGCTGGGCATTCGGTCCCATGGTCTTGGTTCCGCCAGCTCTGCCCTCTGTGGTTTGGGAAGCTGAGACCCCATCTGCCGTCCTTGTCCTCAGGGAGCTTTTATTTGGGCTTTTCTGGCATCCCTGCCATGTCCTGCGCACCTCTCGCTCCTTGTCTGCATTCTTTTCTTCGATGTGGGTGATTTCATTGGCCTTCGATTTGGCTTCTTTTTTATTAATTGCATTATTTTATTTTATTATTTTTTAAATTTAAGTTTAACTAGCAAACATATAGTCCGTCATTAGTTGTTGTTTTTTTAAAGGATATTATTTATTTATTTGACACAGAGAGAGAGATCACAAGTAGGCAAAGAGGCAGGCAGAGGGAGAGGGGGAAGCAGGCTCCCTGCTGAGCAAGGACCCCGATGTGGGGCTTGATCCCAGGACCCCGAGATCACGACCTGAGCTGAAGGCAGAGGCTAACCCACTGAGCCACCTAGGCGCCCCTCCTCATTAGTTTTTGGTGGAGTGTTCGTGCACTCATCAGTTGCGTGTAACGCCCAGTGCTCATCCCGTCACGTGTCCTCCGTAACGCCCGTTGCCCGGTTACCTCCTCCCTCGACTCTGCTTCTGTATGGAGTGTCTTAGTGTCTCGCAGTACTTCCCTGAGAGGAGTCTCCGAGCTGCTGCTCCTGCTCTCCCCGAGTCCTGCAAGGACAGACGCCGTTCACCAGGTGTGCCCAGTGCTTCTTGGAAAGTCCACCGAGGCTCCAATTTTTTCTGTGTTCAGTGTCAATTGCCCTATAACGTTCACAGCCTTTTATGTGATGTCCCCGGGTTTCCTCCGACTTCCTTCCTCCACCAAGAGGGCAGCCGGCTGACGATGAGTGTTTGGGGATCAGCCAGATTTCATGGATGTGCCTGAAGTGGTTCTTCAGTTTCAGTCCAGGCTGGAGCCGCTTCGTGGTGGATGTGGTGGGTGGGTGTTGGGTGGGCCAGAACCCCACACCCGGGCCATAGGCAGGAGCAGCTTCCCTCCATTTCCCTCCATGCAGGGGACTTTTTTTTTTTTTTTAAAGATTTTATTTATTTATTTGACAGACAGAGATCACAAGTAGGCAGAGAGGCAGGCAGAGGGGGGCGGGGAAGCAGGCTCCCTGCTGAGCAGAGAGCCCAATGCGGGGCTTGATCTCAGGACCCTGAGATCATGACCTGAGCCAAAGGCAGAGGCTTTAACCCACTGAGCCACCCGGGCGCCCCATGCAGGGGACTTTTATTTTCAAGTCAGTGTTGGCACGGATCAAATTGCAGGATAAGATCTGGAGAAGACTTGGCTCTGAGGTGGTTCTCTCATCCTCTCTTATCCTCTCCCATCCTAAAGACTGTTCCCGGCTGTACTTACTGCCGTGCTTCTTCTCTTTGGTGGGATCATTTTGATGTTTTCTCTGTACGTGTAAGTGGATGGTTAGTACTGAGTACATAAATGAGATCATTGACTCTCAGATTTGGAAGAATCTTCCCTTTCTGAGGGGCTGACACTGGAATTCCTTCTCAAACCCGCCTTTGAGCCTGTGAATGAATAGGCAGCCCCACGCTGTTTGTCTTCCTCCACTGACGGGGAACTCACTATGTCTCCCAGAACAACCCATTTTATCTTTAGGCATCTCTAACTGTTAGAGAACTTACCCCACCTTAGATTGAATTGGCATTTGTGTCCCTGGCACATTTAGTCATTGTTCCTTGTTCTAACCTTTGGAGCCATGCAGAGCAAGTTTAATCCCTTTTCACATGGTGGCCCTTCTGGTATTTATATTGGATGACAGTTTTTCCTGTTCTCAGCCCTGTTATCCTCCTCTGCACCTAGCGCCTGCTCTTAGCTTCTCGGTCCTGAAATCATCCTGGCCACGCAAACCAGCCCCAGGCAGAGGGGGGTCCCTAACCCACCGGAGAGTTAGCACCTGTTAGCAGGGCTCTTTTGGCTAAGGAGAGGCTCTTTTGTCCTTGGCACTCCTTGCATGTTTCCCTGAAGCTGTGTGCTTGGGTGTAAAGACACACTTCTGAGAGAGTTGGGGGTAGTTATTCTGGATCTGAATGGAGTCTACAATTTGTTTAACTGCCTTGCCCTGCTGAATCTGGTTATATAATTCCCAGAGATCATTGTGTTCATGGACAACCATCTATCTCATAGTGGACTTGTTGTCAGCTATGATCCCCCAGCTCTTTTTTTCTAAAAATCAAGATTTGCTTCTGTGCCTTGGAGTCAAACAGTTGGTTTCTTTGGGGCCTTTGATTCGCCCTGTTTAACTTCATTTTGTTCGGCCTGATCCATCGTCTAGTCTGCTGCTCTGTTTGGCTCCTTAACTCTCAACACATCGCCTGTGTTTCCTGGGTTTCTGTGGTTCCAGCGGTTCAGGGCGTCTCATGTCTACCACCTACTGGGTATATGGTTTGGGGTCAGGGCACAGTGAAGAATCTTCTGGGGCAACTGGCAACTGAATGGTATCTTAAGGACCCCAAGGGCAGGAGGGAGCAACCTCAGGAAATCAGAACTGGGGAAGCTGAAAAACGATTTCATCTCATCCCTCCTGCTTTTTGAACGTTTAATTTTTTTTTTTTCTTTTTTGGAGGCTGATTTTTCCCTGTCCACTTATTTGTGTGGCAGACTGAATAATGTCCCCCTCCCAAGATATCCACATTTTAGTTCTGGAACCTGTGAATGTGTCACCTTACATGGCAAAAGGGATGGGATGAAAATAAGGACCTTGAGATGGGGAGATTCTCTTGGATTATCCGGGTGTGCCCAGTGTCATCGCAGGTTCTCATGAGGGCGGGAGGGAGGAGAGGAGATGTCAGAGGAGAGGCCAAGTCAGAAAAGGCTAACCAGCTGACTTTGGAGCTGGAGGAAGGGGCCAAAGAGCTAAGCAGTGCAGCCAGCTTCTAGAAGCTGGAAAAGGGGCGCCTGGGTGGCTCTGTTGGTTGAGCAGCTGCCTTTGGCTCGGGTCATGATCCTGGAGTAACGGGATCGAGTCCTGCATCGGGCTCCCAGCTCCACGGGGAGTCTGCTTCTCCCTCTGACCTTCTCCTCTGTCATGCTCTCTTTCACTCTCTCTCTCTCTCAGATAAATAAATAAAATCTTAAAAAAAAAAAAAGCTGGAAAAGGCTAGGGAACGGATGTTCCCCTAAAGCCTCCAGAAAGAAGGCAGAATTGATGACATCTAGATGTTAACCGAGTGAGACAGCTGACCTCCATTTACGGTAAAAACAAGTGTGTGCTGTCCTAAGCCACTCAGTTGCAAGTGCCTTCTTGCCTTCAAGTCTTCCCCACGCCACCCGCCCCCTTGCAGTAGGGAGCTCCCCACCTGCCCCTTGTGCCCATGCTGGACGCAGTGTGGGTTGCTCTTGCCTTCCCACCCCCTGCCTTCCTCGTTGTTGTCCGCCTCCGGGCCCGGCGTGCTCCCTCTGTGGGGTGAGTTCATGGTAAATGTCTGTGGAACCGAAGACCCCAAGAGAGACCCAGAGGCGTCTTTCAGAAGTCCAGCTGCTCCATCATAGTTCTTGGCCTCCCAGCTTACAGCCCTGCCAGTAAAGGAGTAAGGCCAGTCCCTCAGGATTTTCTCCCAGTGAGCCCGGTGTGGGCCTCGAGAGGGCCACTTCTTCCCTAAGTGTTCTTTCACCGAACTTGAATCTGCTCGAGAGCCTCTGTGTGCTGCGTCCACCTGCTTTGTAGGACTGAACGATTGCCACGTGTTCATAGTCTCCAAATACCAGAGGTTTGTTAAAGGAAGAGAAAGACCCATAGAAATATGGTTTTGATGCCTTCTTTTTCTTCAGTGTAGTATGGTTGAAAAAGTGCTTCCACACTGAGGATCTCATTTAATCCCCAGCCCTTTTCCGGTTTGTTAAGTATGGGAATGCAGCATCCAGCTCTCTGTGTGTTGGGGTGGAAACCCGCCCCCCCTTCCCACGGTCGTGACCCACCCAATCTCTCTCATGGGGGCGGGAGACACTCTATTCCCAGGGCTGATGGAACCATGGCTCACCACCTCTTTAAAGTTGTCGAGAATTTTCTTCTTCCTCTTAAAATGCCAGACAGCACTTTGCATTCTGCTTTCCCTTTTCCCTAAGTCAGCATCCCCTGTACCCTTGCCCTCCCTTCCCTGCTCTTAACACGGCCTCCTTGCCATCTGGGAGTTGGACCGGCCTCAGTGACCTCTGGCTCTGCCACAGCTCTCTGGGGGACCTTGGGGGAGTGATTCAACCCCTGGGAGCCTCAGTTGCCTCACCTGCAAATGGCGATATGTGATAAGCTCCCTGGCAGGGTTGCTGAACAATGTATTGGACTGCTCAGCACGGTGCTCTCTTCTTGGTAAATGTTCAGTGAGGGATCGGGATTATTTATTACCGTACTATTAATCACGTACCTGGTGTGTTTAAAAGCAATAGACACCTAATCTCTATTTATACTGCCATTTCTACGGGTAGGCTGATTCCAAGGTCAGACTCTGCATTAGGTATCAGAATGCAAATGTACTTTTTTTCCTTCTGGAGATCTCAGACTGGGGTCGGGGAAGGAGTCTCCATTCCTTGAATCATTCATTCAATCAGTTAGTTAATTCGCAAATGCAGTGTCCGGCAAGCTGTAGGGCACTGGGGGTAAAATGGTGAGGAGAACCCAATACAGCCCCTGTTCTCATGGAACTTGCAGTCTGACGGAGAAGACAGACATTAATTTAAAACAAGAAAATACACCTGCTGTGGAGGAAGCTGGGCGAGTCTAGGGAGATGTTGCCTGGGTGTCTGGTGGACCTTGGGGTTGGATCTGTGTCACCACGTGGCAGACGTGGTCTTTGACTGGGTGGTGTAGGGCTTTGGCAGCACTGGGTCCAGATCATAGCAGGGTGGTGATAGCCTGGGTCCCAGCAGGGGACAGTCCAAGGTGTCTGAGACCTTGGGGATGCTGTCAGAGGCACAAGCATTTATAGGAGAGGAGCAGCGGTGAAAAGCACAGCTGGGGAGGCAAGGAGGCTCAGGGCAGCTGAGTCCTCAGGTGCTTATTAAGGAATGTTTTAAATGGGGTTTTAACTTGGCCGCTCCTTCTATTCAGCCCAAATGATACCCTGGTCCGCGTTTCCTGTCACAGTGACAGGAAACGTGGACCAGGCTATCAAGCAAGTTTAATTAATATCCTAGTCTGGGAACACGCTTCCCTCTTATCTCTCATTTTTCACTACTTCTTTCTTGCTCTGGATCCCTATTTCTCTGTCTTCTCCTGTTTGATTCCTCCTGTTCTATGACTCACTCGGCTCTTCTGTTTTTCATCCAATTAACGTTTCTCTCTAAGGAGAAGCGTGCTCTTTGGCTCTGAGATGGAGGAGGAAGGAGGCTGAGTTCCGTCGTCCATAAGCAACACTGGGGAATGGGTTTGGTTTGACAGCCCACTTAAACTCTGCCCCATGCTGCCTTCTCCCTGAAGGTATAGCTTCCGTGTGTGCCCAGCCCTCCACGTGCTCGTTCTCCCTTCCCCAATGCAATTGGCAAGTTTTTAGTCATTTAGTCATTTAGCTCTCTTCTGTCTTATGGGAAACAGACTTTGTGCAGCCTTTCAGCTTGGGACCTTGCTGGGTTTCTCTCCACGTCCCTGTGATGGGTTGCTCTGTGTTCACAGGGTCCTGGTGAACTATTTACCCTGTCATTTCCTGGCAGAGGTACCATCCAGGAGCAGAGCTTTGAGGCCTCACTAGGGAGGGATGCCTGGTGATGTGGTCAAGGACACGAGTATCTGTGCTCTGACCTCCTACAGGCCCGAGATGGGAGATGATCAGGAATTACACGGGTTGGCTCTGGAGCAACCACAAGGACCACAGCAGTGGGTTGGACTGCCTGGTGGTTTCTTTTTTAATGTTACTTGAAAAAAACCCCAACAAACAAACCAACAACTTTTTATTTTAGAATGGTTTTAGATTCATAACAAAATCGTGATGAGAGTATAGAGAGTTTTCATAGACTGTCCATCCACTTTCCTCGATTGACATGATACATTTGGTTTGTCACAATTAAGAAACAAATACTGATAAATTATTATTAGTTACAGTCCATCCTTTTTAAAGATTTGCTTAGTTTTTATCTAATGTCCTTTTTCTGTTCTGGGATCCCATCTAGGATACCGCGTTCCAGGCAGCTGTCACGTCTCCTTAGGCTTCTCGGGGCTGAGATATTTCCTGGGATGACAATCAATCCGTCTTTCTTTCTTTCTTTCTTTCTTTCTTTCTTTCTTTCTTTCTTTCTTTCTTTCTTTCTTTCTTTCTTTTTTTCTCTCTCTTTCTTTCTTTTTTTCTTTCTCTTTCTTTCTTTCTTTAAGATTTTATTCATTTATCTGACAGAGACACAGCGAGAGAGGGAACACAAACAGGGGAGAGGGAGAAGCAGGCTTCCTGCTGAGCAGGGAGCACAGTGCGGGACTCAATCCCAGGACTCTGGGATCATGACCTGAGCTGAAGGCAGATGCTTAACCGACTGAGCCACCCAGGCGCCCCACGACTATTGTTTCTGATAATGCTGACTGTTTTGGGGAGGACTGGTCAGGTATTTCATAGGATGCCCCTCTACTGCCATTCGCCGTTTGCTTTTCTCCTGATTACATGGGGGTAGGGGCCTGGTGAGGAAGACGATGAAGGTAAAGTGCCGTTTTCCTCACAGCACATACTGTCAGCATGACTTATCAGGGCTGATGTTGACCTTGATGACGTGGGGACCTGGCTGAGGTTGTGTTTTCAGGTTTCTCCATTGCAAAGTTCTTTTTTCTTCTGTCCATCCTGTCCTCTCTGGAAGGAAGTCACTGTGTGCAGCCTGCACTCAGGGAGTGAGGAGTTCCCTTCTGCTTCCTTTAAGGCAGATTGTCTCAGTCAGTTATTTGGAAATCTCTTCTGCATGGGAGATTTCCTTCTTGCTCTATTTATGCATTTATTTAATCATTTGCTTATATCAGCCTGTACTCATAGGTATTTATTTTTATATTTTGGGTTTTGATACTTCTTTATCTGTTCCTCAAAGTATTTCAGCTTTGGCCTTTGGAAACCCCATATCTCTTACATATATCTCCATTATCATAGACATTGTGGGTTTTTAAAAAAATTATTAAAAAAATTTTTTTAGAGCACTTTAATTTTATTTTATTTTTTCAGTGTTCCAAGATTTATTGTTTATGCACCACACCCAGTTCTCCATGCAATACATGCCCTCTTTAATAGTCACCACCAGGCTTACCCAGCATCCCCGCTCCCCTCCAAAACCCTCAGTTTGTTTCTCAGAGTCCACAGTCTCTCATGGTTCCTCCTCCCCACCCCCCCAATTAAAGCCCTTACTTACGTTCTGGCACTACAAGATGCGCTAGGCCCTCTTGTATGTTTCCTGCCCCAGTCCTGCAAGTGGCCATTTCTTCAAGGAGCCCTGGTTCCTTTTACGAGATCATCTATTAGTGTTATAAACCAAGATCTGGGTGCTAGGTGTGTGCATTGCTACTGCAGTATTGTTGCTCCTAAGCCGTCTTGACTGACAGAGCAAGGAAAAACATGTATATACTGTATTTATAAATATGTAACTATCTGTATCGATATTGAGCTAAACGAGATCACACTGGTGTCTCCAAGTGCTGTCCACTATCACAAGATCATTCTAGCCTTCTTCCCTTGCAAATCTGTAGCCTTCTACTCCCAACAGGGAGAAGTAAGACCCCCACCATCTGCCATCCATTGACTTAACTATTTATCCAGTCCCAGTATACATGTATAGTGGTTTCAGCATTGTCGACCCATTCCTTTTGGGAAACAACTTTATCAACTACCCTAAAATACCTGTGTATAGTTCCTTTTGCTTTTGGGCTCCACTCATTTCTAGAGTTACTTAGATCATTTCCTTTTCTCCTCACCCCCTTCTGTGCAGTTGTTTCATACATTTGTAATACAGCTAGATTCAGTCTGGTGGCTCTCTAGGAGAGAGAAATGGGGAGATGAAGACTCAGTTGTCAGGGAACAGAGTTAGAAAAAACTTGGGGATATTTAATTATATCTCCCAAATGTGTGGGGGTTCCTTGCCACTGGGTGACAGGATTCTCATAATCTTTTCTCCCTCTGCTTCCCTTTGTCCCTACCCATTTGCCAGGAACTAAGTGTTTGTGTTCCCTTCAAATGCAGATATCAAGTCCTAACCCTAGATGTGATGGTTTTTGGAGATGGGGCCTTTGGGAAGTAATTAGGGTTAGATTAAGTTAGGTCATAAGGGTGGGGCCCTCTTGGTGGGATTGGTGGTTTTGGAAGAAGAGAAGGAGAGAGCGATCTCTCTTCCCACTGAGGTGGGGCCCTGTGCTGACCCAGTGAGAAGTCTGCCATCTGCCAGGAAGAGAGCTCTCATCGGGAACTGAATTGGTCAGTACCTTGATCTTGGACTTCCCAGACTCCAGAACTGTGAGAGATAAATTTCTGTTGTTTCATCCACTCAGCCTGCGGTGTTTTGTGGTGAGCAGGCTAATGCCCCACTCTCTAGAAGAAAGGTAGGCACCCCTGCACTGTTGAGGGACCCTTTCTTAAACCAAATCACTGATTCCCTTTCTACCTCTAAACAACAAAGGACCTCCCTTTCTGCCAGTGATCTGGGGTAAGAGATGGGTCTAGGTACATTTACGTATGAAATCTCCAGGATAAAGCCTCTATTTCAATTGTCTGATGCTAGGATGGGACACTTTTGGCAAGAAATAAGCACTAGGGTCAAGGCAATGCTGCTCAGTGGAGAGATTATAATCACTTAGTTGGAGAAAAACATAACCCCGTTCCCCAAGCATACCGAGCCCACGAGAGAACAGGAGGGCCTGGTTTGGGAAGAAGGAAGCACACCGAGAAGGGTCAGAGAGCACACTCTCCATGGGCTCTGAGCTGGACTCGAGTCCTGGCTCTTCACTGTGGTCAGCCAGACAGCATCACGTGCTGCTGTCCTGCCCGAGAACATGAGCTTGGAAGTGCTTGGTGAACCCTAACTTTGCAACGTAGATGTGAGTGATTGATAAAATTTCCTCATTAAAGACTGAGGCTTCCTTGAGGCTGATTTTTCTCTGGGATGCTGCTGTGAGTTCTCCACGTTTCTACTTTTATTTTATTTTATTTTTTTTAAAGATTTTATTTATTTATTTGACAGACAGATCACAAGTAGGCAGAGAGGCAGGCAGAGAGAGAAGGGAGGAAGCAGGCTCCCTGCTGAGCAGAGAGCCCGATGCGGGGCTCGATCCCAGGACGCCGGGATCATGACCTGAGCCGAAGGCAGTGGCTTTAACCCACTGAGCCACCCAGGCGCCCCACACGTTTCTACTTTTATTGTGAGGTGTCTTTAGCTTCTTTAGAAGATCATCGTGTCTTTGCCTTACAGCTGTCTGCTCACACCGTGGAAGCAGAAACCACAGCAGCTGTCACTGGCATAGGAAATAACGGCAAGCCTGACACTCCAGAGAAATGTACAGTGGCCCTCAACTCTTACAGATGGGCGATTTAAAAAAAACAACAGCTCTTAACTGCCGGGGAGGGACTTCCTTTCATTGTTTTCCTTTTGTGTTTCTTCCTTTTTCCTCTTCATTTTTTCTCTTTCCTTTGTAGTGATCTTTTTCACATCTAGGGTTCAAAAAAAGTTATTTACTTTTTATTGCCTGTTTCATTTCACAACTTGGCACCTGTGTTGATAGGAATGTCTGCTTCCTGCCACCCTCAGGACAGTCAAAGTGTACAGAGTGAATTTGCCATAGCTTCACACCATGATTTCCACCACGATGACTCAGAGAAGGTTCCAGCTGGGGAAAGTCAGCCAGAAAAACAAATTATACTTTGGGTTTTATTACAAAACCTTTCTAAATTGAGCCCCTAGGAGAAAAAGGAGACCTTTAAGTACGTTCACTTCTTGTGGTATTTTTCTATATGGTCATCACTGACCCACCCAAATTAAAGTGTGTGTGTTAATGTTCAACATTAGGCTAATGTCCAGAGGTTAGTTTTGGACATGACAGTTCAGAAGGTTAATGTTTAGTATACGAGCATTTAGAAGAGTACTTGGTGCACAGTGTGAGTGTTTAAGAGTTAATTACATTATTGTCATTCTTGTGAACGCAAGGAGGGCTCCCGCGGGGTGAGTTGCGGGACAGGGAGACAGAGATGAGGGACTAACGTCAATACTGGAGGCACGCAGAGGAAAGTAAGCTGGAGTTGCTGCTCCTGTGTTACCGGCATGGGAGAAGTGGTAATGGAGGTGGGGATGGATGCCAGAGTAGCGGTTTGGGTCTAAAAGCTGAGAACTAAGGAGCTTGAAAGTGGTTCATCTAACAGAAGTCAGGGGTATGTTACATGGTCTCTGAAAGCCTTTTTACCTTCAGAACATGATTCTAGTAGGTTCTCCTCTGCTTGGGCATGGGCATGGATAAGTCAAGGGGTTTTGTAGAGGAGAGGAAAAAGTAGTGACTTCTTTCTCTCTGGATTCTTCTAGGTTGGATTTATTTCTGTCTTTTCTGGCATTCCCAGGGTGAAAAGGTATTTCCATGGGCTTCTACCGTTGGTCTAAATTAAATGCAGACCATACCTCTTCGGCTGCTCTTGGCACAGCCTTGGAGGTTCAGCCGCAACCAGGACAACAGGCAACTGCCAGAGGGAGGGAGAGAAGTAATATTCCATAAAATTAGGGAAGGTCTGGCTCAGGATTTTTTGAGCGTGAATACCAGGTTTTGGCGCCCCCCAGGCTGCAGTTGCATTCCTGGGCAATTGGGAGCAAATCCGCCAGAGATCTCCTACTGGGGTGGAGGGGAGTGGGCTGGGCAAGGGAGGCATCTAATTTTTTCCGCGACTGCCTGTATTTTTGTATTTTCATTTCTATGATAATTGACATTCCTTGAAAGAGTTGTCTTTACTCTGTTCTGCTGCTGCCGGCTGTGGTCAGGTTTCCTTGCCTTCCTAGTCAGTGAGAGAGTTCTCACCAAGGTCACTTTTGATCTCCATGCTGCTTAAAATGGCAATGCTCCCTAGTCTTCATCAGCTTAGTAGCAGTGTTTGGCTCAAGGACCCTCCTTCCTTCTGGAAACACTAGCTTCTGCAGGCTTGTAGGCCACCACACTCCCTGGTTTTCTCCCTTGCCCTGGATGTCCCTGCTCTGGTATCCATCTGTCCCTTCTCTTCTCAGTGTTGTAGCCATGGGGCCTAGGCCCTCCTTGGATCTCCTTAAATGCCCATCATGATTCACTGGGTCTGCGTGGGGCTCCCAGGGGACCCTGTGACTCTGGTCCAGGAGCATACTATGCAGCAAGTGCCCCGGGCTCTGTCCTCAGCCTCTTCATCTGCGTTACCTCCTAGGGGAGCTCACCCAGCCCCTGGCTTTCACAAACATTTGACTCGCGTTGGTCTCCGTGTCCCACCACCTGACTTGGGATGAGACCCAGAGCCCTCTTGGATGCCCGCACATCCCCATAATTTGGCTCCTGCCCACTTCTCTGCCCTCCCCGACACCTTTCCTCCTCTCCTCTCAATTTGTTCTGGCCAAGTTGACTTTAATGCCAATTTTCAACTCCTATAGGACATCCTGTTCTTGGGAACTCTAGACTTGCTGTTCTGTCTACCTGGCGCTCACACAGCTTGCAAAGGCCTCCCCCTAGCCTTGCAGTCAACTTTTCCCCTTTCAGAGAGGCCTTCCTTGATCATGGTAGCCCAGACGGGTCTTCACCACCACCTTGTTCGCTCCTTGCCCTGCCTCATTTTCTTCACAGCACTTGTTACTGTTTGAGTTACTTGTTTGAAGTTCTGCGGTGGGAGGGGGCCTAGCCCAGAGAGAGGCTCTCCGTGAGAACTTGGGTGTGACTAAACAGAAGGTTAGTGTCAGCATATCCTCAGTGACCAGGTCACCTGTGGATACCAACACTCAGTTCCAATGGCTACGTTTACAAGGGCTGGGTTTCAGGTATTATTAGCGTATTTTAATTATCATGACCTATCGGAAGAGAAACAGAGATACGGTGGGCACGTAAATGAGGCTGTTGCATCACAGGAAGACCTAGTAGTTTTGTGGCAGGTGTCCCAAAGGAAGGTTTATGCAGTCGTTTGAATAAAGAAAGGGCACAGAGGCTTGTACAAGGTGATGCGTGCGCAGTGAGACCAGGAGGACCTGCCTGGACTGTAGGGTCACTGTCTTGCTCACACAATATATGGTGATTCAGTTTCAGCAAAATGAACTTTATCCTCGGTATTAAATTTGTGTTGTGAGTTTGAATTGTATTGGCTTCTTAAACATATTTTGTTTAATGTACAGATTTGGTTTGGCTGTATGCTATCATAAGAATGATAAAAGTTTTGGGGGCCTGGGTGGCTCAGTGGGTTAAAGCCTCTGCCTTTGGCTCAGGTCATGATCTCAGGGTCTTGGGATTGAGCCCCGCATCGGCTTCTCTGCTCAGCATGGAGCCTGCTTCCTCCTCTCTTTCTGCCTGCCTCTCTGCCTACTTGTGATCTCCGTCTGTCAAATAAATAAACAAAATCTTTAAAAAAAAAAAAAAGAATGATAAAAGTTTTATATTCATACGTTAGGTTAACACCAAGGGTCTTTGAGAATTTTTTCTTTGAAGACATGTACTGATACAAGCTTGCAAAAGACTAAAATAGGGACACCTAGGAATAGGTTTTAACACCGCAAACTGCTTGTGCAAAGGTATTTTTAACACAATAAAGATAGTGTGGCTCTGAGTGGGCTCTTTTAGCATGCTTTCAAGAGAGTGAAATTTAAAAATACCCGTATTCTTATGAATACCAAAGAATATACTGAGAAACCCCAAAAGGCCAAAAAAGTATTACTTTTGTTTATTTACGTAATGGAACCTTCTGTTTCTGGTGACTGCTTCAATTTCTAATTATTGAAGAGCATCCTGATTGTGAAACTTCTGTACCCGAGACGTCTGCATAAAGTGATGATATTTCTGTGTTTCTGCATAAAACAAAGACAGCGGAGTTGATGACCTTCCCCCACCTGTGCTGGGGCTGTGGTTACAAAGGTGGGCAGGCAGAAAAGCTCCCTGTTCTGACTTTTGCTGTAGGTGCTTCTGGCCCCTTGAGACTGGAGAGGGGGGTGGATTCTGCACTTGGGAAATGAGACCCAAGAGGAGATAGATTCTTTGCTTTGAAAGGAGCTGTGAGTGTTGGTTCCCTACACATTTCATTTGAATCTATGCGTTTGTTTATATCCTGTTCATTTCTGCCATCGACCCTTCAGGCTGCTTTGACCCAGAGACTGGGTTGTTGATAAACCACAGAAGTGGATTCCTCACAGTTTTGGAAGTCCAAGATCAAGGTGCCTGCGTGTGCCGTTCTGGTAAAGGCTCTCTTCCTGGTTCAGGGCTGATGCCTCCCTGCTGGGTCCTCACGAGGTGGAAAGGGCTAGGTGGAAAGGGCTAGCGGATTTTCTGGGGTCTCTTTTAAAAGAACACTAATCCCATTCCTGAGAGCCTAAGCACCTCCCAGGGGCCCCACCTCCTAATACCACCATCTTTGGCAGTTAGGCATTCAACATGAACTTGGGAAGGTGGGGGAGATAACAAGCATTCACACCGTAGCAGTTTCCAAATGTAAGTTGAGGCTCTCGTGCGAACGGGCTCAGCCACCACGGGGAGACTGGGGCAGAAGATGGGGAGTAGAAGTTGGAGGTGAAGGGGGGTGGGAGCGCTTCAGGAAGGGGAAAGCGGGGAAAGGACTTCAGAAATGCCCAGATTATCTCAAAGAACTTTCTGTTCTCCAGTTACCTGAGTAACCGGTGAGAGCAAGACGCAGGCTGTTTGGCGTGACTTTGGGCCCTGGGATAGTCCCCCTTCCCTTTCCGTCCATCCGGAGTTTATCTGACTCGTGGTACCATCAGCCGCTGGGGGGTGAGACTGAATGGCTAACAGACAACCTGCATTTATGCATGTGGAAATCTGCTGGGTTGTTACTTTAGGGTTTTTTTTTTTTAAAATTCTTTATTAACATATAATGTATTATTTGCCCCAGGGGTACAGGTCTGTGATTCATCAGGCTTACACATTTCACAGCACTCACCATAGCACAATGTCCATAACCCAACTACCCTACCCTACTCCCCGCCCCCCCCCCCAGTTTGTTTTGTGAGATTGAGAGTCTCTTATGGTTTGTTTCCCTCCCGATCCCATCTTGTTTCATTTTTTTCCTTCCCTGCCCCCCATCAGCACCCCCCGGCCTGCCTCTCAAATTCCTCATATCAGAGAGCTCATATGATAATTGTGCTACTTTAGGTTTATTTTAATTTTATATTTTAAGATTTTGGGGTGGCTACCCAGTGTGATCTTACGTTTGCTTTTAGCAGTCCTGTTGTGTGGCACTCAGGAAGCTTCTGTGGGCAAATCCAGGTGCCTGTCACTTAGAGCCTTGCTTTCTGGGTCCTGTGCAAACAATTGAGGGGTGCAATTAGGGCACTTGGTTGGTTTAGGAATTGATGGGCGCAGGGAGGTGGGAAGGCTGCATGCCACGGACCCTTCCTGGGCGACTCTGGGTTTGGCAGTCGTTTGGCAAGATGTGCTCAGGATGCCAACTGCCGCCATCTTTTCCCTGATGAGGAAAAAGACGGCCAGATTTCCCTGGTTAATCTTACTTTGAGAGACCAGGAGGAGATGCTTTGCAGAAGACATAACGTATATTCCAGGGGCGAATGTTTGGCTTTGGAATTCCCTTTGCAGCAGATAAGGGAGATGCTTGATAACCCAGGGCCTATTTTCTGCTTTTGAAGTACTCGCATCTTATAAACACGGCTGCTGGGGGTGGGGAAAAAAGCCACAGTGATCTGATCAGGTTCTAGTGTGTTAAGTAAGCGGTGACACAGCAGCACCTGGGTGGCTCAGTCGGTTAAGCATCTGCCTTCAGTTCAGGGTCCTGATCTCATGGTCTTGGGGTTGAGCCCTGAGTCAGGCTCCCTGCTCCACGGTGGGGATGGGGAAGTCTACTCCTCCCCCTTTCTTTGCCCCCCCTCCCCCTGCTGCCCCTCCCTGATCATGCACACTCTCTCTTTCTCTTTCTCTCCAATGAATAAATAAAATCTTTAAATAAAAAACAGTGACTCATATAACAGCTGGAGGTAGGAGCACACATGAAGGGTGGGATAGGAGATTTGTTACGGGAAAGATTAGGCTTTTTAAAAATTGTTCAAATTTTTTAAAAAGCCTATGTGCATTATGCATACTTTATTAATTTTAGTTCATTTATTCATTCATTCGGTGCCTGCTACGTGCAGGACACTGTCTTAGGTGCCAGAGGAAGGCCTCCTTGGAGAGTAACACCGCTCCTGACATCTGACAGTCCACAGAGGTTGGCTTGCCGGATGCTGGTGCAGTGGGACATAGGGGCACGTTTTCCACAGCTGTCCCGTGACCACGCCAGTGTGATGGTGTCAGATGCTGTGGGAGGCAGAAAAATGAAAACGTGATCTCTGCACCAGAAAGAGCTCAGGTCTTTGGGACAGAGGGTCTGGGCCTAAATCCATCGCTGCCCCTGAGCGAGGTGTGACCTTGGGGGGAAATCACTGGCCCATCAAACGTTGACACATCCCTAAAAGGGAAAAATTGGGGCTGTGAGGCTCTGAACAGACAGGTACAGAGAAAGCCTCCCGTACCTGCCGTGGCACGGTGCAGCCACCATGTGCATTTGAGAATCTTAAAATGCAGCTGTTGGGACAGAACCGATCAATAGAGGAGCCATGGCCATGTGGAGCCGGGTAAGGTGGACTATCCTGGAATCCAGAGTGGGCAGGCCTTGTGGGGGTAGCTGACAAGGTTTTCGTAGCTGAAGGGAGATCATTTTAAACGGAGGAAGAAGGTGTTTGAAGTCAAGGTCATAATAACAGGGCGAGGATCGAAGTTTCTCTTGCCGGGTACCTGTGTCCGTGTTGGCCTCTTGGTGGCCGGGTAGAATGTTCTAATGGCAGTAGTGGGAATGTGAGCCTAAAGTAAGCGCGGAGCTTGAGGAGCACCCCAGGGTGCGAAGTTGACTGTGACGTAGTGACAAGACTGGAGAAGTGTCTCGGGAAACACAAGATGCCCCTAGGTTTTAGGAGGTGAATTTCTTGGATATTGGGCTTCAGTGTAGATAGTTGTAGGTAAGTGTCACGTGTCAGGAATGGCAAGTAGGTTTTATTTTATGTCTACACGGATTGTCAGTGACTATGGGAGGGCGGTGTTGAGGATTTGGGGGCTAGATTTTGGCTTATAGCAAAAAGCAGTGATAGATAACCTTGTGTCTATGTGTTTGGGCTTCCACTCCATATAGCAAATGTCATGGGTCTCTCTGGTTAAGGTCTTTTTTGTGTGCCTGGCAACATAAAGACATTTATTCTTGCAGCAATTACTTACTGAATTCCCGCTATGGACACAGCACTGTACTTTAGATTCTCAGCTGTTGTCTGTGTTCTTAATTAGTTAATTATTTCAGGATGTTGGTGGTTAATGCTGTTTGGTGAACCAGTGGGGTTTTTAGCCTCTGCCTCGTATTTAAAAACATTTTATGACCCAAGTTAGCTTTTTTTTTTAATTTAAATTTAAATTTTTAAACTTTATTTATTTATTTATTTTTAAGATAGTGAGTGGGGGAGGAGCAGAGGGAGAGAGAGGATCTTGGTGTGGAACGCAACATGGGGCTCCATCTCACAACCCGGAGATCATGACCTGAGCTGAAATCAAGAGTCAGCTGCTTAACGGATTGAGCCACCCAGGTGCCCCAAGAACTTAGCTTTCTGGGGCCGTAAGCGCCATATTAAATTTTTTTTTGCTTATTATTTTCTGTTATTTCCTTTAGCCTACAGTATATGATTTAATATTCTCTATTACCTTATGCAGTCATCATCAGTAATCTGACTCTAGAGATAGGAAAACATTCAGAGATGTTAAAGAACCTGTCCAGAGCCAGGACTGGACTTGACTCAAATGTCAGACACGTTCCCACCCCCGCACCTGGGTGCTGGGCTCCATTACTTGTCCTCACAATCGTCAGCTTCGGTCTCTTAGCCCTGTGTTGTGGGGAGAACTTCACAAGTGAAATCACTTCAGGTGATTACTAAAACACCTGAAGCGGTGAAAAAGACTGAATAATGTATCTTCAACATTGTTTGGACATGAATTCTGTATTTTCTTTCAGAGACCATGTAGAATATAAAATGTCAGTCACCGAATTTTAGAATTAAAGTTAGGAAGAAAAGGGGCGCCTGGGTGGCTCAGTCGGTTAAGCATCTGCCTTTGGCTCAGGTCATGATCCCAGGGTCTTGGGGCCTAGGCCTGCATCTGCCTCCTTGCTCAGCAGGGAGTCTGCTTCTCCCTCTCCCTCTGCCTGCCGCTTCCCCTGCTTGTGCTCTCTGTCTCTCTCTCTTTCCATCAAACAAACAAACAAATAAATAAGTAAATAAATAAAATCTTAAAAAAAATAAAGTTAGGAAGAAAAGAACATTATAAATATATTGGTAACACACATGCATACAGGTAAGTAAGGAAAGAGGAGTGGGATCAAAATGGACAAAAGTGGAACAGACAAGGATGTAATGGGACCATCCATGGGGACGGGAGCAGACTTCCAGAGGAGACATGGGGGTCCCTGGAAAGCCAGCCGGGTGCTGTGCTCCAGCCCGAGTGTGATGAGATTGGTTAGTCCTTGTGGCCCCCGATCCTTAGACTCCTGGTTGATTCTCCAAAACATCTATCCTTAGTATAAAAAGAGTCTTTCCATAGGCTTTTTCCTCCCCGTTCTCTTTATCCACTTACTTTTTTTTTTTTTTTTAAAGATTTTATTTATTTGACAGACAGAGATCACAAGTAGGCAGAGAGGCAGGCAGAGAGAGGTGGGGAAGCAGACTCCCTGCTGAGCAGAGAGCCTGATGTGGGGCTCGATCCCAGGACCCTGGGATCATGACCTGAGCCGAAGGCAGAGGCTTAACCCACTGAGCCACCCAGGCACCCCTCCACTTACTTTTTGTGTGAAGTGGGTAGATTTAGGGGGAAGCTGCAGCACACAGTATTAAAAATTTAATTTTTTATTTTTTCCCCCCAGATGGAAAACTTTCGGCCATCATTCTCATTTTTTTTTTTTTTTAAAGATTTTATTTATCCATTTGAAGAGATCACAAGCAGGCAGAGAGGCAGGCAGAGAGAGAGGAGGAAGCAGGCTCCCTGCTGAGCAGAGAGCCCGATGTGGGTCTCGATCCCAGGACCCTGGGATCATGACCCAAGTCGAAGGCAGAGGTTTTCACCCACTGAGCCACCCAGGCACCCCTCGTCATTCTCATTTAAGATGTTGCTTGTCCTTCTCATCTTATTCAAACCATACTGAACTCTGTAGGTTAGTCAGCAACTCTCCCTTCATTTTCAAACCTCAGAGTTTATTTTTGAAGTGGTTTTCCCGGGGAGTTTTCCAAAGTCTTGACTGTGTGAAGACATTTCCTTCGAAACCTTAAAAGTTTGTCCAGTTTCCTATGTTTGTACTATAGAACCGGTAGGTAGATAGGAAAGAAGAAAAGAAAGAATGTAAAGCTTAGTTTGGGTAAGATTGCCTCTTTCTGTCGTGTTTGGGAATAAGCACATTTATTTATTTATTTTTAAAGATTTTATTAATTTATTTGACAGAGAGAAAGATTACAAGTAGGCACAGCAGCAGGAAGAGGGAGAGGGAGAAGTAGGTTCTCCGCTGAGCAGGGAGCCCCATGCAGGGCTCGATCCCGGGACCCTGAGATCATGACCTGAGCTGAAGGCAGATGCTTAACCCACTCAGCAACCCAGGTGACCCGGGAATAAGTACATTTAAAAACTAGTAAGCATTTTGCTAATCTTTGGCTTTTCTTAGTCTGATTTCTCACTTTTACCTAGTTGAAGTTCCTAGTTGAAGTGCTCTTTTAAATGACTTGTATGATAAAACAGGAGTTACTCATTCCAAGCAGACATCCACAGAATCCCTTTCCCATGCCAGGGGGCTTGCTGGGTGATTGGGCCAGCCTGGCCTGGCTCGTGGGGACTGTCAGCCTCAGGAGGGAGGGCAAGCCGTGGTGGAGACGTTTCCGAATGCCTAACTCTGTTTCCACGGTAGCTGGCAGGGCCTTTGGAGGGGCTGGTGAATCGGCTTCCAGGTTTTGGGGGTGCCATGGGGAATTAGAGCAATGAGGTGGCGATGTGTGACCCAGCATTGACTAATCTCTGTGCCCAGCTGATAAAATGTGATGTCCCAGAGAGAGGAACTGTTTCTGTCTGGCATATGTTCATAGTTCTTCCGAGTGCTAAGCTCTTTGTTCTTACTCAGAAACACACTCACTGATCTCGCTAACTAAAGCAATTATCATCATTTAATGGTCTTTTCCGAAAGCATTATTTCCACTCCAAAACACCACTTTTATTTGCCAAGTGCCACAATGTTACTTCCTGGCAATTGGTCTGCATTTATTGCCAAATTATGTAAGTCCTTGGTTGGGCTTCGTCCCCAGCTGAGCAAGTGTGTTCTGCGGAGAGCATTAGGATTGTGGCGGGGCCTGGTGTCTGAAAATGAACAGCTGTCCTTGAATTCATTCATTAATTCAGTGTTTACACTGTGCTCGGGAAGGAAATCCACATTTGTTTAAAACACCAGTGCCCAGCCGGGAAATGTCATTCCGTGAAAATATTGGACTGAGGTTTGTTGTCAAGGAAATGTAAATTGTGGACATTTCATGAAATTCAAATATGCGGATTAATTTGCTAACAGGGAGCTAAGATTATAATAAACCAAGGTGGCCTTATTCAAAGATTGAAATGTAATTAGTGTTGACTGTAGTAGCAACAGCTAATGAAAGGGGCTGTAAAACCCTAGAAAAGAATTTTATTAATAAATGTTAGGAGGAGTATTTTCATAGAAAACTCAGAGTCAGCACAGAAGAGATTATTGGTGAGTAAAATGTGACCCCATTTAGCAAATATCATAAACAAAACATTGCAGTGAACACATTTGTTTGCTCAGAAACTCTTTTGTCGAAAAAAGTATTTGTTATAAACTTTAATGAGTGCAAACGCTTGTAAAGATCCGGAATAACACGGGCTAGTGTTGCTCGCGCACAGGACTGGGGCACACCCAGGCATTCTGGTCTTGGCCTCTGTGCATTGCTTCCGTAGTCTAAGACACACTTGCTGTTGTTGTCCTAGTTTTGAAGTATTTTGTAAGTGTTATTAGCCTTGTCAAGCTAGATCAGTTTACAGGCAGGGGATGTATCCCCTTTTCCGAATCCCACTGGGAAGATAGTAAAGGCACAAGAGTGTTTCAAGCTACGAAGACAAGGAATGGCAGACCTCGTGGAGGAGAGCTAGCTCACCAGTGGAGGAGAGGCCATTGAGTTGGTGGTGGTGGAGAGACGAGGTGGCTTCCCTGCAGAGCCGCTGGGAGGCTCAGAGATGGAAGGCGTCCGTTGCCCTAGGAGGTGGGGATGAGGGCCTGAAACATTTCACTAGGGAATTATGTGAGTGCCTTGAACAGCCAGCTCACTAGGGCTCTCTCTACACCCTGGTATCGAGACCTCCATCTGCCCCTGCTCCCCCTCCCCACCCCGATGAGCAGGCTGGAGGTCTGTTCCCTGGAGAAACTGAACTGGAGAGATCTTGGAAGCAGATAGGGATGGCTGAAAACAGGGGGGTTGAATGAGAGCTGGGACCTCCATGCTCTTCCCCTGTCCTGTCCCATAAAACCAGCAGCCAAGCTCGTGCAGCCCCAGATTCTTTCCTTGAGAAATCAAACCAGTCCAGAAAAAAAGGCCCCAGATACAGAAATATGCGTGTTCCTCATTGGAAATCTTGGTACACCCCATTCCTTGAAGCTCACCAGCTAATAACTCCTCTTCACACTTGCAGAGGCTCCAATCTGCTTTTAGGACTGTAGTGTTCAATAGGATTGGACGGCCAAGGATCTGAGTCCTCTTAGGAAAGACTTCAACAGGAAAGAAAGGACCAAAACAAACCAGCAAAGAGAAACCTTACAGAAAATGGACCTATTGCAGAAAGCGGGAAAAAAAAATATTTTCTTTTGAAAAAAATTATAGTATCTTCAGAGAGAGAGAGAGAAGCTATTTCATGTCTAAAATGAGAATAGCATTTAGAATACAACAGAACCAATTAGAGAACAAGAAGGAGATAATGGGGATTACAAATTGAATTTTAGAAGAAGTTGAGGATGTGACTCTCAGAAAAGGAAAACTAAAAAGACAGAGTTGAGAAGTAGTTGAGGAAAAAAAATACTCAATGTGAAAGATGCAACATTACTAATATCTTAGATGCAAAAACCAAAAGCAAAATAAAATAGTTCTCTGAACATTATCACAGAAATAACACCAGAACATTTCATCGAACTAATGACATGAATTTCCAAATTGGAGAAGTATATTAAGTGCCCATTTTAAAAAAGATTTTATTTATTTATTTGAGATACAATGAGAGTGAGAGAGAAAAAGCACAAGCAATCAGAGGGAGAAGCAGGCTCTCCACTGAGCAGGGAGCCTGATGTGGGGCTCGATCCCAGGACTCAGATCATGACCTGAGCTGAAGGCAGACGCTCAGCTGACTTAGCCACCCAGGCACCCCAAGTGCTCATGTTTTATAAAACCCTCACTCATGGAGCCCCTGGGTGGCTCAGTCATTAAGTGTCTGCCTTCGGTTCAGGTCATGATCCCAAGGTCCTGGGATCGAGCCTCCCATCGGGCTCCCTGCTCAATGGGAAACCTGCTTCTCTCTCTCCTACCCCTGCTGTGTTCCTTATCTCACTATTGCTGTCAAATAAACAAATAAAATCTTAAAAAAAAGACACAAAAAACCCTCACTAAGATACATCAGGTGAAATTTCAACCACAGTAGGGACAAAGAAAAGGTTCTAAAAGCTGTCAGAGAAAAGTACACAGGGCACACACAGAGGAAAGGCTGTCCTAATAGAAGAATTCTTAATGGCATCCCTGGAAGGTACAAGATAACAAAGTAATACTTTAAAAAATCAGAGGGAAAATTATTTCTAACCTGGATTCTAAATCCAGTTAGACTATCCATCATCAAACTAAGCATAGAATAAAGACATTTTTCAAAACACCAAGGACTCAAAAAGTTTACTCCCTTGGACCTCTTAAAAAGCTACCAGAAGTGAACTCCCCCAGACCAACTGGATAAATTAAGAAAGAAGAAATTTTGGACACAGTATAGCACAGAGGGAAGAGAGCAATGTAAGACCCTAATAAAAGGTGCAAGGATGGAAAGCTGCAGAAGGGAGGGCGCCAGGGGAAAAGATCACCAAATTATCTGATGTTTTGGTTATTTTGAAATTGGTACTGGTAAGCATCTAACGTGATGTCGCTGACAAAAGGATTTAAGGATAGGTAGGCGTATTGGGAAGAAGACAAGTGAGACTAGCAATCAGATATTAACCCTAGAAAAGTTGAAGTTTTGTAAAGAAGGATGGCCATAACCTACAGGGTAGCTGTTTAGTGAATAAATATTTATATAATACTTATTTATTATTTTGGTTGATTATTAATATGTAATCATAATATAAATATAGTTAATATTATTGAGAAGTTAACAGAATGAGAAATTTGCACGTATGGTATGTCATCGCCCATATGTAAAACTGGTGAGTTAGGCAATTGAATTTAGGCATGTTACTGAGCAACATGGAGGTGAGTACTAGAGAAACAGCTAAAATTTGCACTTGGTTTCCTCTGGGGAATGTGATCGGATGGGAAAGGGAAGCTGGAGAATCCAAGTTTTCATTACATCTTGTTTAATGTTGATTAAAAATGAAATTGCCTAATACTGTCAGGATAAGCCTGAAAATAAAAGTAGGCGTCATGAAATCATTGGGGTCAGTGAGTTAAAAATGGATTTGCAGATGAATGTCCTTCTCTAAGTTGTTCCCCTTTGTAAACCTGGAGGTGATGATGTCTAATATGTTTTATATTTAGAAGAATAATCATGAAACAGAAGAGACAGCACTAGGCCGGTAAGAGACAGATATATCCAGGCAGACTCAAGACAAATTGGAAAGACAAAGTAAGTCAGGATGTACTGTAGCTGAATAAAAAATTGGTAAAGTTATATGGATATATTTTGAATTCCATACCTTAAAAAAAGAGACTATACCCATTACCCAGTAAATGTTGACAAATATTATCCATACATTTGCCCACAAAGGAAGCCTCAATACATTTAAAAAGGAAGGAATAGTAGAAACTTAATTTTTTTACTACAGTGCATGTAGAAATTCACAACATACAGAAATAAGGACCCTCCAAGCCAAAACAACACAATAGCAGACGTACTGGATATGAAAAATCTTATTCAAAAACAACTCATGGATCAAAGAAGAAATCAAATCCACAGACTGAAGCTACTTAGGAAATAATGATAAAAACGTTACTGTGGTAGAAATTACTGGCTTCCTTCCCAGTGTCAACAGGACACTGATTTTGTTGAGAGTATCAGTGACCAGCTAAACATCCCTGTTTCTCAATCTGTCCTCGTAGTTGTGGGTGGCCATATGATTAAGTTCTCACCAATGAGATAGAAATAAAATAATATTGGTGGGTTGGGCTTCCAGGAAAGCTCCTTAAAAAGGTTGATTCATCTGACCTAATGAACTTTTGACGTATGTGATGCTGGGTTAGCCATTTTGTAATCCTAAGGTGTCTAATACATGCTAAAAGTAGATAAATGGAAAAGATGAAAGGATATTCCTCAGAAATATCCACCATCATCCATTCTGGCCTTGGACTTCCTGCCTCTGGGGAAAAAAAATTCCTAACTCTAGAGTTGCTAAGTTGGGTCTCTTTGTTAGTAGGAACCAATGCAATTCCTAACTGACACAGTCAGATATCACAACTCATAGGATGTAATTAAATAATAAAAATAAATGAATGAAGCATGCAAGTCAAGAAGTTGGAAACCAAACAACAAAGTAAAATAAAGGAGAGCAGAAGGGAATAATAAAGATGAAGCTAGAATTCAATAAGAAAATTAACAGGGAAATGATTGAGAAATCTTGAGAACTACTCTTTAGGGGAATAATTATTTTTTAAAATATATATAAAGAGATACACATTTTACTTGCCCAGTCAAAAATTAGGTGAAGAAAGCACAAAGAAATGTAACTGGATAATGAGAAATTATAAAGGAGATGAAATGATTTATAATTTGTAAAATTCTCTGCAAATAAACTTGAAAATGTGGATCAGATAGATGATTTTCTTGGAAAATGTGCTACCAGGCTCACTCCAGAATAGAAAGAAACCTGAAAAAGGCCCCTAGCGGTGAAAGAAATGAGACAGCTGTTATGTGTGACCTGTTGCTACTGCTCTTTCTTCTTGGGGCTTCTTTCCTGTCGGAGTTCTCCAAGGCGGGGTGGAAGTGAATTTCTGGTGGGAGGCCCCAGGGTGTGGGGTGGGCTGGGCGTCCTGCCTGGTGATCTGTGTTCGGTCTTTGATGGTGGTGGCCATGCCCCAGAGAGGTGATAGCACTGATCCTTGGCATTAGGACACATCCCTAAGTGAGGTACCTCAAGTCTTCAGTTTTTGGTAACCTTTTTCAGATCCTTGTGTTACTAGAACCTTTTTGGTAAGAAAAAAATGATAAAAAATTATTTTTAATCATTTGCTCTCATTGTCAGTCTCAGGAACAAAGTAAAATAATGTTCTGAACATTATATCCAAATAAATAGAAAGATTTCAAAGCAAGATTGTGTATGAAAAAGGTAGAAAGCGCTATTCCAACAGGAAGGAGACAAGAGAAAGTGGTGACCATCAGAATGCCTTCAGTCTTAATCGTTTCATGGAAAAGTACCTTGTTCTCAAATGCTAGTAACTGGAACATCCTATTGGTTAAAAATAAATAGCATAAGGTGTGAGGAAACCAACTAAGGGAAAAAAACAAAGCAACCAGAATGGCCTGTCAGCCAGAAACAGAATAAGGTGGTTATGCCAAAGGTGTTGTCCGTCTTCCCCGCAGAGGCCAGGGTTCAAGCCCGGTGTTGACAACTCCATGGTCATGGAGGGCATCCAGAAAGGCCTGTTTGGATGAGCATTTGGTTCCGAAGTGTCCTTGCTGGTTAAAGTGTTGGGTTTTCTTTGAACTTTCCCCTCATCATCTTCATTTAAACAGGTGTAATTCTAACCTAATGTCTTCTTTTTACCCCGTCTTTCCCTGGTAGCAGGAGCGGTGAACCATGGAGCTGTATTTCGGTGAATATCAACATGTGCAGCAAGAATATGGCGTCCACCTGAGACTCGCAAGTGATGATGGCAAAAAGTCACGGAATTCCCAACACTCGAAGGCAGGCTCCTATGGTGTCAGTATCCGGGTACAGGGAATTGATGGCCACCCCTACATAGTCCTGAATAACACAGAGCGGTGTATGGCAGGCACACCTTTTCCTGAAAATGGGCCACCATTCCCATCTCCGGTGATAAGTAACCTGCCCCTGCATTCCAGCAACGGGTCTGTGCTGGAGGAGACCAGTGCCGAGGAATTGCAGCTCCCAGAAAATCCTTACGCCCAACCCAGCCCAGTGAGAAACCTGAAACAGTCCTCTCTCTTTGAGGGAAAGAATGGGGTTCTAGAATGCAAAGAGGGGCCAGTGAAGCCATCCCACATGTTGAACTTTCAGAGGCATCCCGAGCTTTTGCAGCCCTATGACCCTGAAAAGAATGACTTGAACCTAAAAAACCCCCAGCCTCCTGAGAGTAATTGGCTAAACACTCTAACAGAAGAAGGTTCCAACAATAAGAAGGCTTGGACTCGCTTCCCGAAACCTAGTAGTTCTCAGCCTACCGGCCCTCCTTTGGAAGATGTGGGCAAATCTAATGTGACGGCCATTCGTTTGTGCAGCTCTGTGGTCATCGATGACCCCAAGAAGCAGACCTCAGTGTGCGTAAATGTTCAGAGCTGCACCAAGGAGGGGCTGGTGGAGGAGGCCCTGTCCCCTAGTGGGAGGTCCCTAACAGCCCACAGCCCACACACCCATCCCGAGACCAAGAAGGCCAGGCCGGACGTGCTTCCCTTCCGGCGGCAGGATTCGGCGGGGCCTGTCCTGGATGGAGCTCGGTCCCGGAGGTCCTCTTCCTCATCGGCAACTCCCACTTCGGCCAACTCTCTGTACCGATTTTTACTTGATGACCAGGAATGTGCCATCCATGCTGACAATGTGAATCGTCATGAAAACAGACGCTATATCCCCTTCTTGCCAGGAACTGGGCGGGATATTGATACAGGATCAATTCCTGGTGTGGACCAACTGATTGAAAAGTTTGACCAGAAACCTGGGCTCCAGAAGAGAGGAAGGTCTGGGAAGCGAAACAGAATCAACCCGGAAGACAGGAAGCGGTCCAGAAGCGTGGATAGTGCCTTTCCTTTTGGTCTCCAGGGGAACGCCGAGTACCTAAACGAATTTAGCCGGAACCTGGGCAAGTCCAGCGAACACCTTCTCCGCCCGTCTCAGGTGTGCCCGCAGAGGTCACTGGCTCAGGAGCACCGGGGGAGACAGAGCGTGGGCCGGGCCTTCGCGAGGCTGCAGGGGGCCCACCTCAGGCCTCCCCAGCAGAGCAAAGATGGGAAAGTTCCAGAAGACAAAGGTGGTCAGGAGAGTACAAACACACTCACATCTTCCCTCCCAGCACAGAATAAAAAGGAGGAGGAAATCAAAACAGCCACAGCGAAGCTGATGTTACAGAATCGGCCACCAGCAACCTCACCCGACTCTGGCGCCAAGAAGATTTCTGTGAAGGCATTTACTTCCACCTCCAATACTCAGGTAATGCCCGTGGGCCTTTCCTTCCTTGCTGCAGGAGGCTACAGGAACGCAGACCCTCACTAACGGCATATCCGATTTGTTTCAGTTTTCTCCTACAGAGTTTTCAAGCTACTGCCAATTGTATGGTTTTCCAGGTTAACTCAGGTACAGCTAGAATCCCGTCGTGGACTTTTCTGTCAAGGAACTTGTCAGACACTCTCTGCTTGGTTTTTCCTGTTTGTGTCTGTGTGGCATCTGCAGGTGTGCAGAATTTGTTTCCACACAGAGGTTCAGTGCTTAGGTTTGTGTAGATATATTGATTTTTCTCCTGACGTTGAGTGACTGGGTTAATATCTGGCCTGAGAAATTAGGTTAATTTTAATTTAGGTCACTCCTAAAGGGACGGAATTGACTTAAGTGGTATATTTCGTGTTTTGGTAGTACCAATAAAAAATAATGATAGTGGTAAAAATGATGATAAGGTTGGTAAGTGTCAGGCACTGTTTATTTGTTATAGATTCTAGGATTGCCCCAACCCTATGAAGGTAGGTACTATTAATCTGTCATTTACAGGTGAGAAAATTGAGGTGAGGCGAGGTTAAGTAACTCACCCAAGGTTATAGAGCTCCTGAGTGGTGGAGCCATTGTCATGAGGATCCTTACCTGAGGAACTGTTTTTGGAAAGTAGGAATGTGTTTGGAAGTTTCTGCTTCAGGGTTTTGCCTTCTTCTGGAAACTTCATCCTGTGGTCTAATAACAGGCTTTATATTGCAGGCCACTCCGGATCTGTTGAAAGGCCAGCAAGAGCTCACTCAACAAACCAATGAGGAGACGGCCAAGCAGATACTTTACAATTACCTCAAAGAGGGGTCAGTGATTTTCCTTAAAGGAGCAAAGTCTCATCCTTGCTGGGGGTTGGGGGTCTTAATTTCTTTTTCTGAGACCTTCCGCTTTGCCCTCCCTTCCTGCACTGTGTGAACTGTTTGAGGCTTAGGAGTCAGTGGCTGGAGTTTGTATAACAGTATTTGAGTCTTGGGTGTGGGTATGAAGAGCAGGGGGAAAATGAGTTTATATATATAATTTATTATTTTTTAAGTAATTTCTACATCCATTGTGGGACTTGAACTCACAACTTCAGGATCAAGAGTTATGTGCTCTTCCAACTGGGCCAGCCAGGGACCCCTGTTTTTCAAATGACTCTCTATTGTTTAAAAAGAAGTTCAAAGATGGGAAGAATGTCTCCTCCTCAGTTTTGACTGACTCTGCCACCTTGAGTTTGTCATGCATACAGTAGTCATCAATCGCCCCTTATTAGTAGTGATAGATAAAACCACCTCTTCCCCTCCCGGGAGTTGACATTGGCCAGGAGCTCCTGCTTCCTTGATTTTTAAAGCATGTATGAGTCATTTAAAAGCACTGCTTTTCACATACTTATCTTGGAGGTTGAGTTTGAGTAATCTGGTTTTCAGTCCTTGCTTAGATATTAGGTCAGGAATTTGCAGTTTCTGTTTCCATTGTCTCATCAGATAGGATTAAAAAGGGAAAGAAAAGCTTTACAACCCGATGTGACTGCAAGTCACTTGGCAAGTACTCGTTGGTATCCAAACTTCACATTTTTCCATCGTACCTTACAATTATCGAGCTGACAAAATAGGTTCAGAATATAAGAGAGGGGCTCTTTTTGGCATGGGGGTGGGGATGGGGACTAGCCGAAGAGATTCTTCTAGCCAAGAACTAGCTGTTGGTGTCTCTCTGTGAAGGGTTTTACCACGATAAGATTCAGGGAGAAGAGCTTTCGATTTTTAGAATTCTTTCTCTAAATTCTTATATATATTTTTTAGCTCATGATTTATTGAGAGACTGGTGAGACAGACGTCAACAGGAGGTGACTATTTGAGGGAAGTTATTTAAAAATTTTTTCCTCATTGCCAGGAATGTGTGATAGAAGGTGTGGTCGAAGTTAATAAAACTGTCTGGGGCTCCTGGGTGGCTCAGTCGGTGAAGCATCTGACTTTGGCTCAGGTCATGATCTCGGGGTCCTCGGATCAAGCTCTGTGTGAGGCCCCCTGCTCAGCAAAGAGTCTGCCTCTCTCTCTCTCTCTCTTGCTTGTAAATAAATGAAATCTTTAAAAAACAAACAAACAAAACTCTCTCTCTGATCATTATCTGTGAACGTGTAGATGAAGCTCTGGTGTTGACAGTCTCAGCTGGGGCGATTTATTTTTTTAAACACAGGCTAAAAAGCCAGTTAAGGTCACTGTAGATCATTCTTAGCATAAGATTTACAAGTAAAGTGTGGCTGTGGGTTGTGTGTGAGAGAGACACCCACACAGAAGAAATTCCTTGCTGGGATGAATATAAGTCATTTGAGTCCAACAACAACAAATTACTAAATTTTCACTGTATGTTTTCTCCAGGCTCAGAATGTGGGTGCCTCTCTTTTACATTTCCTCTTGGAAATGGGAACCCTCGTCCCAGAATGAGTGTTAACACAGAACAGCTTATTTGGAGAGAAATACATCATCCATCCTGCTCTCCTCACACTGGCTTTGTCTGTAGCCTTAATTAATTCATACCTTTTGCCATTGATCTTCTTAAACGGGTCTGTTGTTTGTATGTCATGGCACTTCAGGTATCCCGAGACCCATGGTCATACCCCTCACTGTTTTTTCTGCTCCCTCTTTCCCAGAAGCACTGATAATGACGACACGACTAAACGGAAAGTCAACCTGGTCTTTGAGAAAATCCAGACTTTGAAGTCTCGAGCAGCAGGGAGCACACAAGGAAATAATCAAGTAAATTGGAGTTCTGTATTCTGCAGAGGGCATTTAACGTGGAATTTGGCAAACAAATTGCTGTTCCTTCAGCCTGTACATTTGGTTATTGCAGTAAGTGGGAAGTTACCCCAGTAGTGAGCAGGACCTAAAACGGGAGATCCGCGTCGTAAATATTATGGTGCACCTGCCTTTTTTTCAGAAAAGTTTTTAAGAGATTTTATTTAAGAGATTTATTTAAGAGATTTATTTGAAAAATATGTAACCTGTAGCAAGATGAAACAGAAAGGTGATGAAATTTAGAAAGAGAAAATAAGAACAGGAAGGACAAACTGAAATCAGGGACGGAGAACCCTAACGTAATCCAAGGTCCCGAAGGAAGAAGGTAAGTGTGAACTGGACCCAAGCTCCAGAACGTCAGAGAATGAGGACCAGAGACTGGTAAAGCCAGCAAGCTTGGGTGGAAGAGAAAGGAAGGAGTGGAGTGGGGCCAAATTCTTTTTTTTAAAAAACTGCCCGTTCCATTCATTGTCCTGAATCCAGTTGGCACGTGGAGATTTTGTTGTTGTTGAAGGAGTCATCTCATGTTTGATGAACACTGGCTACGTGCCCCACACACCTTGTACCCTGAAAGGAAGCAAGCTTTGATAGGGATGACTAGAAGCTGGCTCCTCAGTCCTGCACCGCCTTGAACTGGGACCCATTTCTTGCTTGTGTGTCTTCTCTGTCCCTCCCGGGGAATTCTGCATGGAAAGGAAAGAGTATACCAGAGACAATTCACAGCAAGTTTGTCTAAATGCATATAAAATATACAGGATGTTCTTAGGCCTCAGTTCCCTCTTTTCTCTACTGGTCAACGCTCAGCTAACCCATGACTGCTGCTGTGGCATCCATTAACACGATTACGTACACACACACACACACACACACACACACACACACACATGCACTATTCCCCTGGGGGAATCTTTAAATTATACGCCTAGCTTATAGGCAGGCTTCAGGGGCTCTACATAGTTCTTAAAATTGATTTAGGGGTTTTGTGCTAAAACTCTTAAATCCAAATATCAGGGTGATTCTTGCTTTTCACTCAACTGCATATTTTTAGGGTGAATATATCCTTTGGCCTTGATGTTAAGATTATCTTTGTGGGTCATAGGCTATGGGTATCCAGACCAAACTAGGGAAGTTAGGTTAAGCCCTCTGGAATCCAGGACACTAACAGTGTCTCCAAGAGTAAAGAAGGCTCTGGGAGAAGAGGGGAAGGCAGGGTGTTCTAGGTAGAGGGACCAGCATGAACAAATACAAAAAGGCAGGTGTTCATGATGTTTAGGGGACTGGAGGCAATTTAGTGCCAGATAGAAAAGACCTCAGAAATCATAGAAGTTTCCATTTTTGGCTGAAGGTGATGGGCCATCACCGATGGGCTTTGAACAGGAATGAATAGTGAGGTATTTGCAGAAATTCATTCCTTTTGTAGCTTTTGGAGATAGGTGAGATAAGAGGAGGGGAGACCCGTTAGGCCACTGCTGAGTCAAGCCAGAGATGGTGAGATGAACCATAGCTTTTAGACTTCTTGCTAAGATCACAGCACCATGACTGCTTAATTGCCCAGACTTTTCTACTCCTGTTCTCTCCCTGTTATTTTCTGAATGTGATTATTTGTGGGCAAAGGCTTTGGAGTTTTATCTTTTTGGTGTCAGTGGAGTGATTTCCTGTGAGAGAAGGAAAGACCATACTGGAAACAGCAGAGTAGGTAGAGTTTTCATTCGTGTGACAACAATGTGCAATTTCCCTCATTGGGTTGGATTTAGAGTTCCATAATGGATTTTTCTCATTTTGCCTAAGAAAATAGGAAATCCTGTGTTTTTGTGGATGGTTGGGTTCGGTTAACTTCACAGGAGTAGTGAGGAAGTACCTCATTCCAAGTTCATCACACACAACTCACACCTGGGTTCAGGCCCATGAGACCCAAGACATGTCTTTTTCTAGTTTTGATTCCTACTTTTTATCCTCTCTCCTCCCCTTTTGTGGTGTTCTAACCACTTCTCTGTAGAGTTTTAGCCAAATCCTTTTGAGAGCATTATCCTGTTATTATACCCATGAGGAAAAAAAAATGAGATCGTTAATATTAATACTCAGATCAGATTCTGTTTTCTAATAGACTGTCTAATTCGACCCCTCTTCGTTATATCTCCCTTCTTTATGGACATGCAGCCTTTAAAAGAAGAAAGCCAATTCAGCCAACATACATTTATTTACTACTTGAATACAGGCATATGCAGAGAGTGAGAACATCTCAGGTTCTGGAATAATGATTCCCAGTGTAATGGAAGTTTTATAATAATAGGTAGATTTTACGAAGGGCCTTGGGAACACAGAAACATGGGCTTTGGGTATAACCTTAGGCAGTGGAGGAATCTTCAACAAATATTTATTTTTTATCTTTTTACATTGTTTTATTGGGGTATGACATATGTACACAAATCTTAACTGTCTAGTTCATTGAATTTTTAATATAGGGTGTGTGTCCATGCACACACCACACTGATCAATGTCCAGAACCCTCTGGTCACCCCTGGAGGGTTTCCTGGTGCCCCTTTCTTTGGAGGGCTTTACATTTGAATTGGGTCTTAGGATTTTGATGTTACTGCTGGATTACATTTTGGAAGAAAGAGAAAATAAAGCGTCTTGAACATGTACATTAGGATATCTCTTCAATTAATTACAGGCTTCTAATCCTTCATCCGAAGTCAGAGATCTGTTGGAACAGAAAAACAAGTTGACCACAGAAGTGGCTGAACTTCAGAGACAGCTTCAACTAGAAGTCAAGGTATCTGGTTTTTTCTTTTATGTCATTTTTAAAATTTCTGTCTTGCAAAGCCTATTTTAAGCAAATCTGGATGCCCAAGTGAAACGAAAGCCAGTCCCCACCTCCCGCCCAAAAGAAACATTCCTCTCATCACTGAGTAAATTCCTGTATATTTGGCTCCTCCTGTCCAAAGAACTTTTTTTTTTATTTTAAAATTTTTTGAAGTAACTGAAACCCGTAGACACTGTTTGCTTTGATAGAGTAAAGCGCTGTTGGATTCGGGCGGGTCAGTAGGAAACTAAATGCATATAAAATATCCAAACCAAGTAATAGAACTAGCAGACTGAACCTTAGCTGCGTTGGTATTTCTTTTAGAAGTCTTACAGCTCATTCAGTATTTAATGTTCTTTCTAGTTGCAAACTCCCAGGCCTAATTATGTGGCTTGATTAAGTTGTTTAATAAATGAGTGCAAAGACACAGAGTCCATCAGAGTTTCGGGGTAGCCTTCTGTGGGATTACATTAACGTTCCTTGGAGATTCTTGAAAATCACATGCATTCATCTTAGAATCAGCAGAACATGAAAGAAGAGAGAGAGAGAATGAGAGCAAGCTTGGAAGAGCTCCAGGGCCAGCATGACAGTAAAGTGGAAGAGAATTCCATGTTGCAACAGCGCCTGGAAGAGAGCGAAGGGGAGCTCCGGAAGAACCTGGAGGAGTGAGTTCTGGGCGCAGAGCCTGGGTTCTTTGGGTTCTTGCATCCAGTGGAGCCAGAACCTTCTTGTCTGTTCAGTACTACCCAGCCTTCCAAATATTTAGAGGGGCTACTGACCCTTCCTTTAAAATTGCGAAACTGGTGACACACGGACTGTAAGCAGGAAGGCTAATGATTTAACAAATTCGTTGTATACCTTAAAGGATGCCTTGTAAAGTTTCAGCCCTGAGAGTGGCTCCTAGAGCCGGCAAGGGAGAAGCAGGGAATGCTGAGTAGGGATATCTATAGACAGAGATCTCAAGGAACCTGGCCCTAGCCTCCAAAAAGCACATGTCCTGTGACTTCTGTAATCTCCCAGTTTGTGAATTTTATTCTGAAGGATGCTGAACAGTGCTTATGCCTCTGTTGAGTCTGCAGAGAGGGAGAGTCAAAGCCAAGATGGCCCTGTCGTTGCATCGTTTTAAAATCTGTGGCAAAAGGCTCTGAAACCCAAGTCTGCAAATGTACAGTGCTGTGAAGCTCTGCAGACACAGTGGAAGTCTTAAGTGAAAGTTTAAGCAGGAGGCGATTCAAGAAATATATAATAAGATCATTTGATTGCCTTTGCAGTTTTGATGATGTAGATTTTGCTTTTGAAACATGCCTAGAGGTTAGTTTTAGAAACATTGGTGAGAAAAAATAAAATAAAATTTAGGGTGTAGTGAAGACTTTACAAAATCAAAAGGTAAAATAATTGTGAGTTTGATTTAGAGCAGAGGTTGGCAGACTTTTTCTGTCAGATGGTAAATAGTTTATGGTTTATGGGCCATATGGTCTTCATTGGACCCCTTCAGTTCTGCCATTGTATTGTGCAAATGACCATGTGTAATATGTAAATGAATGAGCATGGCTGTATTCCGATAAATCTTTACTTAGAAAAATTGGCCGTGGGCCAGATTGGCCAAGTAAGCCATAATTTGCTGACTCTTCTGGGGCTAGAGGCAGGGTGGGGGGTAGGGAGTGGGTGGGATGGCTTTAGTGAAAGCCTTATCAAAGAGGTTCTGCTTTTTTGGGTCAGTTTCTTGTCGTCTAAATTCTTGTACACTACAGTCTCCTTTTGGGGAGAAACTGTCACTGTATAGCCTTCCCCATTGGTTTGAGTGCTCACTTGCCTTCTTGTTGGGCAAATTAAACTGCAGACATGAGTTCTTCCCGGTGCCTTTTCTGGTTTGTGATTCCTTGTTCAGTATAGAACCCAGAGTGGGAGGCTCCTTGGGGCTTCTGATGACTTTGCTTAACCATCTCAATGTTTGAAATCAGACTGGTTGAAAAAACGTAAGGCTTAGCACAGGCGCTCTGACGGGCCTCTTCCCCGGCCAGACTGTTCCAGGTGAAGATGGAACGCGAACAGCACCAGACCGAGATCAGGGATCTTCAGGACCAGCTCTCAGAAATGCATGATGAATTAGACAGCGCCAAACGATCTGAGGACAGGGAGAAGGGAGCTCTGATTGAGGTAAGGAAGGGGGTGGTGGGGGGACGAGGGATCAGGTGGCAAGGCAGGCCCCACCTGCCTGGAGAGCATGGGATGGGGCGGGGCGGGGGGCGGAGTCTGGATACTACAAGCCGTGTTCCGTTACGTGCATTTGCTTCACTCTGCCTATGGCTAGATTCCATAAAAGCATCATCTGTAATAGTTTTTAAACTTTGTCTTAGGAGAAATTTCAACCATACAGAAAAGTAGAAAGAGTAATTCATTAACTCCCATAGAGCCCCAACCCAAATCCAACGGTTGTCAACATTTTGTCATACTTACCCCGTTTTTCATGTCCATCCATTTATCCTATTATTTTCTCATCTGCCCATCTCTTCATCTTTGCTGAGCCGTTTCGAAATAAATTACAGATAACGCCACACTTCACCCCTAAATTCTTTGGCATGCATCTTTTAAAAATTAGGGAATTTTATTATGACAATACTATTATCATACCTAAAACAATGAACAATTCCTATAATATAACAATAATTCTAATACCTGGTTCTTATTCAAAATTTGCCGGTTGTCCCTCAAGTATATTTTATAGTTGTTCCCTCCAGCCCCAAGCCGGGATCCAGTTAAGAATCCCATATTGCTTTCACTGTTCTCTTTCTCTGAGTTTATTTTTCTTAGTATTCTGCCACCAATTTCCTATTTCCTGCTCCCTTTCCATTCCATTGATGGAATGTGGACCAATGGCCCACATTCTGGATTTGTCTGATTATTTCCTTATGGTGTCCATTAACTTGTTCCACTGTCTCCTACATTTCCAGTATATTTGAAATTAGATCTAAACACTAATAGAATTGGGTTAAACTTTGGGCAAAAACACTTTGTAAGTGATGCTAGTTATGGGAAAGTATTTTAAAGATGCTTATGCCCATATAGCACTTATCACAGATTTTTTCAAGGCCCCCATAAGAATGTAAGCTCTAGGAGGCAGGGTTGGTGATGGTTGGCTTGGCGTTTTATCCTTATCATCTGTTTTATCCTTATCATCTGCCTGGGACATAAAGCACTTGGCAAATATTTGGCAGATGGTTGGATGGATGCATTATGAGTGAAACAGTGAGTGAGTAAATGAATGAATGGAATGCATTTGCTGTGTACACAGGCTGCCCGTCTGGCTTCTGCCCATATCAGTATATTCTCTATTGACTATTTAGTTCTTACCAATCCACGAGTCAGCGAATCAAGCTGACTCTTTCTTCTGCTTAGCATTTGTTAATGATTGTGTCGTTTCTCAAAGACAGTTATTATCTCTTCCGTGAATTAGACTGCCATCCTATTAATGTGGTAGATACACACATAGGTTGTGAATGTCTACATTTTTTTTGAAGTTGGAAATGGGTATAATTGAAGATAAGAAATAGAACTTTTATCTCTGTGCCCATTTAGATGTCTTGATATTGGCTATAATTATCATAACCTGTATTTTTGGCATAGTTTTGAAGCTTATTTCCTTATAAGCTTCAGTTTATAGGAATAGCCAACGAATAAATGATACACAATTTAGAACAATGCAAAACAAAGACGAAGAAGAAGAAGAAGAAACCATAAAAAAGTAAAACAGTAAAGGTACCTTGTCAGCATTTACTTCTCATTTTCTGCAGCTTTCGCCCTAAGGGCCTGGGTCTTGTCTTTGTTCTGGCTGTGGAGTTCAAGTTTCTGGCTGCCTCTAAGTCTCGGCTGTCAAGTGTTTTCTCACTCCCTTCCTTGTTTCTTGTTGGGAGTAATTCCCTGGAGGGATTTTAGGTCTCGCTCTTTGGAACTTAGAGTCTCTTCCCTATGACTTGGTGGTGGCAGAAAAAAGAACGCTGGCAGCCACCCAATTGCAGGTGTTCTCATGAATTCATTTTACCATACGGACAGAGGGGGATTGTTTCCCTTCTCCTACATGAGCATCTCTCTGTCTCCACTTAGACCTTTTCTCCTGAGAAGGCCCTGAGCATGTTCCTTAGCACCTGTTTCTCTTTTTTTAACCAATGGCCTTTATCCTAAAAACTGCCACATTCATGGTATTAAATTCTTCTCATGGCTCCGCCTTCTTCTCGGGGCTGAGTTACAAAGACAAGGTACATTAGAATGGGGCTTTGAAAATGGTGTATTTGTCGCTGAAATATTAAAACATCATAAAATGGGGGCGCCTAGGTGGCTCAGTCAGTTAAGCATCCGACTCTTGATTTCAGCTCAGGTCATGATCTCAAGGTTGTGAGATGGGGCCCTACATTTGCTCTCTGCAGAGCATGGAATGTGCTTAGGATTCTCCCCCCCCCGCCCCCGCCTCTCCTCCCTTGCTCACATGTTCACTTTCTCTCTCTAAAAATAAATAAATAAATAAAATTTTAGTTTATAAAATGGAATTTTAAAATGGAGGGGTGGTGAAAACATTTCTATTTTTATTTCTATATTTTCTATTTTAATATCTACATTTATTTCTTCATTGTCTCCCTATCCATTGATAGCTTTCATCTACCCTTCTATAATTTAGGGACAATTATAGTGTGCCTACAGCTTTGATACCTGCTTTTTAAAGTTCATTTGTCAGGCGCATCTGGGTGGTGTAGTTGGTTGAGCATCTGACTCTTGGTTTTGGCTCAGGTCATGATCTTGGGGTCATGAGATTGAGCCCTGTGTTGGGCTCTGCACTCATTGCGGAGTCTTCTTGGGATTCTCTCTCCCTCTCCCTCTGCCCCTTCTTTGCACATACCTGCTCTCGCTCTCTCAAATAAATAAAGAAATCTTTTAGAAAGTTCATTTTTCCTTATTATAATCTAGATTCTTCCTATTTCATTTTTTAGGGAGATAAGCCATAATAAATTACATCATCCTTCTCTATTTATTGTTTCTCTCTCTTTTTTTTTTCCCAATTACGTAAAAATGTGTTGAATGTTTTTCACATGTATCCTTTTAGTTTTTTAGAAAAATTTCCTAAGGGTAAGTTCCCAGAAATGATGTCAACTGAACAGTTTATGGCTTTCAATAAAAATGTAGCTTCACAAACAAATTTAAATAGAAGACTTTGCCATATCCTGTGATTCTTGTGTGGACACTCTATTGATTCTAAAAGGGGAGTGTGTTATCTTTGCTGCTGGGAAGTCTTTTAAGTTGCTGGATTTTCTCACTAACTGAAACCTCTAATTGTTAGTTGTCCTTTCACCTGAAATCCTGTTTCCTTATAGGTTCGTTTTAGCACATTTGACCTTGATCTATTTTATATCTGCCCCTTTCTTCTGCTAGCCAGTTAGTTCAAGAACATGTCGGTTTTGCTTCTTCCCCCATTTCTTGCCTCACACGGTGCCAAGCAGCAGAGCAAATGAATAAATAAATTTCAGTATTTAAATTATTTTAGAACTGTCACCATTTAAGAAAAGGAAATAATTCTGAATTGAGCCACATGCTTCTTTGTCTTTTTAAGCACAATGCACTGAGCATATATGAATGAATATAATTTAATTAATTAAATAGTTTATTTATTTATTTTTCATGGTCACTAGGATAAGGATATGAGCCTCAGTTTTAGTGATGTGTTTTCAGGCTGCTGATGAAAGACACAGAAAAGGAAACAGAGCACATCTGCTCTGAAAATAGCCAATATTGTTGTCTTTCTGATTATTTGCTACTTTCCTGTAATGGGAGGAACAGCATCTACTGCTGTCTTTCTGCAAGATGAGTTAGGGCACAGTTAGTTTTTCGGTGTCGGAGTGGGTTTCTCTGGAGGTTCATCCTCACTGTTTCAATCAGGTGCCTTTGACTTGTCAGCAGTAGTGAAAACGTGACGTATGGTTTCTATACCACTAATAAAATAGACGCTATCTCCTTGTCACATTCAATTTATTCTTCATATCTTAATGAAAAGTGACCTGGGGGAGTCTGATAACAGATGATAGTTATGGCCAAGTTTTCCATGGCATTTGGCTTAGAACAGGTTCTTAAACACAATGAACATTAAACACCTCTATTTTTGAGTGTTTGAAAAAGGCTGAAGGCTTTTTATTTTGGGGAGGCTTGCCAAATGCACAAGATTTTTCATGAAAGATCTTTTAATGTTTTGCCTTTTGTTAAATAACATTGGACACCAACACAAAATCAGAAAAGTAACAGTAAGAGAGAATAAAGTCAAAAAAAGAAAGAAAGAGTAAAAAATACCATTCTCTTAGGATAAACCATATAATTGACCAAAAAGAGGTGACTTTGTTATTCCGTTAAAAAGTCGATGGTTCTGGGCTTTTTTTTTTTTCTTTTTTTAAACTCAAGTTACAAAAGTGATTACAAAATAAGGCTTCAACCACTTCTTTGATGGTAAATTTATTCCCCTCCAGTCTGGGGGTAATGGGTGAACATGAGCCCTTGCTCTAAGTGCCATGACGGGGGAGTTTCTAATCACCATCCATCGTCTTTGTTGGGAGCCTATGGTGCTGATGGATGGCCTCACTGCAGCAGAGGCTGGTAATGGCTTATCTCTGGCATTTGCCAAGATGTGAGTACTTAAAATATTCTGGTATTGAAATTGTATTGATCTGAGGACAGACTGTGCTTAGAAATGAGGTCTCCAATAGTAAAACCCTGGTAGGACAGGACTGCACATCTTACAAATTTTAATTTAAAAAAATAACTAGAAATACATTTTTCATCAACTGTGATATGCTTTCTAGGCCACTCTTCTGGGGGGAAAATTACATAATTCCCTATCAGCTATAGTTTTGACATAAGACCTTTTCTGTGTCCTTTCAATGAGTGTGGGCCTCAGATAGAGACCTATAACTTCTGGGAAACATGCACACAGAGGAGATCAGCATTCTTCTCAGTTTGGCGTGGACTACCGGTGAGTCAGTGGTGTGTGAAATGAGGCTTTCTACGGGCAAGTGAGCTGCTGGCTTGGTATTCTGGTGTGTGTGTCTCAGTGCACCTGCTATCGGGACAGCCACTTGCTGCTGCTAATAACAGCCAGGTGCCAGAGTGTCCTTTCCTTTTTCTTTTCTTCTTCTTCTTCTTCTTCTTCTTCTTTTTTTTTTTTTTGTTTAAGATTTTGTTTATTTATTTGACAGACAGAGATTACAAGTAGGCAGAGAGGCAGGCAGAGAGAGGGGGGGAAGCAGGCTCCCTGCCGAGCAGAGAGCCCAACGTGGGGCTCAATCCCAGGACCCCGGGATCATGACCCGAGCCGAAGGCAGAGGCTCAACCCACTGAGCCCCCCAGGCGCCCCTGTACTTTCCTTTTTCTTTCAGCTTTTCTTTTTTCCTTTCAGGTTCTGGGCTTGTCCCTTTTCTTTAAGGAGAGGGACCTCCTTAGAGCACTTCCAGCCAGACAACGTGCTCTGTTGCGTTTGCTTCGAAGAGACTGAGCATGGTGTAATTGTTTGCCCCTCTCCTCCTCTTGGGTGTGGGCTTGTTGTCAGGCCCACAGAGGCTGCATGATAAAGAGAAGGGCAGCGGTCTCCAGTCTGTGTCCCAGACTTGCACGTGTAAGCTGTGTGGTCCTAGGCATGTTAGTTTCTCAGAGCTCTGGGTTTTTTGTTTTGTTTTATTTTGTTTTCCATTTAGGAATGAGAATACTGTTAATCGCCTTGAATATTCATCTCCTAGGAGTTTTGGAAATGCTTAGCACAATTCTTTTTATGTACTGCATACCAAGCGCAGTCAAATTTGCAGCCCCTGCCTGCCCACATACACACATACACACTCACTCGGTTTTTATCTCCCGGATGGTTTTGTATCTGCAGCTAGCCTGGATGCATAGAGGTTTTGAAAGTGCTGATTCTGACTGGCCAAGACCTCCCTTTGTTTTCTCTGATTGGTGTCCCTAGAGAGGCATGCTCATCTCCAATGGATAGTTACTTATGTTTTGAAATTTATATATTTGAGATGATTGGCAGTAAGGCTGCTGGGGTGGTGAAGTAAGGTTTTTGAAATCTCTCCTGTCTTTGGTCTGTACCCTGGACAACTTCCAAGGGCTGCTAAATGATACAGTGCGGTGTAATCTGATGGGATCTGGACAACACGGGCTGCCCAGACGACAGCCGCAACCAAAGATAACAGCACGTCGGTGCCAAACAGACCGTGAAAACCTAGGTTCTTGACATGCGTTGGTGACACTCGACAAAAGGTGACACAAAGCACAGCTATATCCTGGAAAAGATAAGTGTGGGAAGAGGAACTGCCTTATCATCAAAACAACTGAGAAATGTGTGAGAGTAAGAGCAGGAAATGGGGGTTAGAATCACAGGGACTCTACGGAGAGGCTGGCAGAAGGCCCAGGAGGACCTACAGGGGTAGCCGGTAGCAACGGTGATGGAGGCGTCTCTGGTCCTCCTGAAGGAGGGGCCGGCAGCCTGGCACCAACAAGGATGTCCCCCTTTGACAAATCTCAGGATGGGCTCTGTTTTCCTAAGACTGGCTCATGTGTTCTGTGCTTGGTGCTTCGGAGGCACCCGAATTACCGTAGTGACCTGGATGAGTCCCTCGGCATTTCCCTGAATCCATCAGCGCCTGCCTGCGAGTTTCTGGAAGGGTGAAGTCTTGGTCTCTGCAGCGCGGCTCTTCCCTGGGACTGCGGGGGTTCCCCTGGTTCAACAGATGTGCATATCCTAGAGAACAGGAAAGAGAGTCCATTGCCAGTTATATTTTCATCCCCTCACGAGTCACATACTCCTGGAATGGAAAGCAGTTTCTCATCTCTGAGGCCTCGGCTCCCCAGGCGGTAGCCGTTCCTCTGATTCCGCAGGAGGTGTGCCTCCTGTGAAAAAAAGACACTCGTTTAGAATTCTCCTATCTGCAGACTTCTGTGTACTGCACATGTTAATTCTCTTATACTCGGAACAGACACATTCCTGATATCATTGATCTGTGCACCAAAAATACGATCAGATCGATATCCTTCTTTCACGGGGCTATAGTCTAGTGGGGTAGAAAAGAAAATAGTCTGTATGGACTGCAAGGTAAAATAATTACGTGCTCTGAGACGTCCAGCTTAAGTGAGAAGGGTATCAGGAGGGGCACTCAAGGAAGACTTCTTGGAGGAGGTCCTGCTGGATCCATGTCTTCATAGATTTTTCTGAGAGGCAGAGAGAGGCGGGACTGAGAGGGAAGAAGTGCGCTTGAGACGAAGGAATGCATGTGGATAATGTCATAGGGGTCCCAGCTGAGTGGCTGGACGTGGGAAGCAGGTGGGTGGTGGGAGAGCCTAAACCAGGGAGGTGAGGGAAAGGATCTAAGATGTTAAAGAACTTTTGAGTGGTCAAGGACAAGGACAAGGACAAGGGCAAGAGAGGTCATGGATGCTTCCAAGCTCCCAAGCAGGTGATGCCATTTCTAAGAATAATGATCAGAGGAGGAGGAAAGGAAAGAACTTGATGAATTCACCGAAAAATATAAACCTCCTGAGCCTGACGTGCCCAAGGGACATCCAGATGGATGTGTCTGGCAGGTCGCCGCAAGTGCAGGTCTGAACTCAGGCAGGAGTCGGAGGTAAAGGTTTGGGAGTTACTTGCTTGGCATTAATAGTTGGGGGAAACATAGATGAGCTTGCCAAGAAAGAATAAAGAATGCAAGTTGCATTCTTGGGGATCATCTTAGCTTTTGGGAAGAAAGAGAGAAAAGCCAGAAGAAATTGTGGTGGAAGCAGTAGCTTGAGGGAAGAGAACAGGCACAGACTGTCTTTGAACCCAAAGCCAAAGAGAATTTTAAGGAGACGGGGTTTGGGGGGGGGGGTCACAGAAGGGTCGAGAAAAATGAGGACTGGGATGAAGCCTGGGTGTGGTGATTAAGAGGTCACTATGACCTTGGACGGGACAGTCTTAGTGCAATAGGATCCAAAGCCATATGGCAAGAGATTGAGGAGTGACTAGATGGTCAACAAGTAGAGTGAACAGAAATGACACTTCCAGGAAGTTTCATGGAAAAGCTTGTTTATGTTTTGTTTTGTTGCCTTTGACCCAGGGGATTCTTACGCCCTGAGGAAAAGGACATAGATCCAAGAAACAGAGGAGGACAGAATAACAGAAGAAAGATCACTGATGGGGGCATCTGAGTGGCTCAGTCAGTTGAGCTGCCTTCAGCTCAGGTCATGATCCCAGGGTCCTGGGATCGAGCCCCGCATGGGGCTCCCTGCTCGGCGGGAAGCCTGCTTCTCCCTCTCCCACTCCCCCTGCTTGTGTTCCCTCTCTCACTGCATCTCTCTCTGTCAAATAAATAAATAAACATCTTAAAAAAAAAATCACTGTTGGAGGAAAGTCTTGGAGCAGGCTGGCGAGAGGCGGCTGCGTGTGCGTGAAGCGGCTGTGGGTGGGAGAGGGCCTGGCGTGCACAGGAGAGCCCGCGTGCTGAGGAAGCTGAGGCAGCTGTGTCTGAGTCCTGCCCGCAGGAAGAGAGGGTGTCTGGGGCTTGACGAGAGCTCAGTGGGTCTGGGACAAAGATGGCGAAGTGAGAGGAATGCTGAGCTTCTGGCAGGACGCACTTGGGTTTAGGTAATGCGATTTGTAGTGGAACTTGTTGCCCCCGTTTTGTGACTTTCCTCCAGAACTCTTGGCAGTTAAGGAGAAGATGGGAGTGTTGCACCTGCTCAGAGCGGGGAGTGGGACAGGGGGAGAAGGGGCGGAGTCAGCCCCAGTCCCAGGACCGTGGGTCCCAGGGGTGGTGTGGAGGAGGGAGGCCAGCCCGTCAGCGTGGCCCCCAATGAAGCGACAGCACGCAAAAGCCCATTGATTGCGAGGGCGACAGACCATTCACTGCACAGGAAGGAAAGGAGGTGGAAAAGGCAGACGTGCCCCTTCAAAGCAATAAAAATGAAATCATTTTCTTTTTTTCTCTCTCTCAAATTAAATCAAACTCAAAAAAGCCAAGACAGACAAATCAAGGGGATGATGGCCTCAAAGGAGTGAAAGGGAGAGGGGGCGATGGTCCAAACTGGTGGGTGGTGTGGGGAGGAGAGAGTCGGAGGATAGCTAGGGAGTATGGCGGCCCGTCTGGGCGGCCCCGCTGGGGAGGACCTGCGGGGCCCTCAGCGAAGAGGTTTAATCCTCACCTCCCCTTCCGTGCTTCCTCTCTCCAGGAGCTCTTACAGGCAAAACAGGATCTTCAAGATCTGCTCATCGCCAAGGAGGAGCAGGAAGAGCTCTTGAGGAAGCGGGAGCGGGAGCTCACCGCCCTGAAGGGAGCCCTGAAGGAAGAGGTCTCCAGCCACGACCTGGAGATGGACAAGCTGAAGGAGCAGTACGACGCCGAGCTGCAGGCCCTGAGGGAGAGCGTCGAAGAAGCCACCAAGGTGAGGCACCTGCGCCAGGTCTGGCCAGACCCTACGGCCTGTGGGCCTGGGGCACGGGCGTCGGCTTGGGGGACAGACGAAGGGGCAAGACCACCTGGCCCACACGTGCCAGTCGTTTTCCATTACAGTAAAGCTCAGTTTCATCAGATCATGGAAACAGAGCTTGGCAGGGCTGCCGTTGACCGTCTTGCATCTGTGAATCTAAAAATCGTTACGTGGGTGATGCTCTCATTCGAGGTGAGATTTGGAGGCCCACGCACGAGCCTCTCGCAGAACCCAGAGCTGGGCCCCTCCAGCTGTGCCTCAGGGTCGGAGGCCGGGGGCGCCGTGTGGCTTTGCTAACGGGGCAGGGTGGCAGGCTGGGCCCAGATTTCTGCAATCCTTCACTCCTGCCTTGGCCGGTTCCTTTTGACTCGTGACGCCTCCCGTTGCACAGTCCAGGTTCTTTTCTCAGCAGAGTTCCACGAGGGTTAATGGGCTGAATTGTCCAAACCCTCACAAGATAATTTTTCTCTTAATTGAATTCTTGGCTCCTGCAAATAGATTGAAAAATTGTGTTGAGGTCTTTTGAAGGGGAAAATGCTCTGAAATATCATGCCGTCTTAAAGGAACGAGAGAAATGACAGAGCCTGCAGTTTTTAGAGTCTCTGCCATGCACAGGTCAGCGATGGTGAGGAAAGAACTCTCGATGTTGTTGTTGTGTCATTCTGTGATGACAGCGACAGCTCTGAGGGAGTAGGCCCCCTCTCTCCCCGAAGCTCCATAGTGATTCACTGGTTTTCAATTACAGCATGGTAATTGCAAATGACAAGAAGTGAAAGATGGTTTTGTTTGTTATAACAATAGAAAGTCTGGGAAATAGTCTGTTTGGGGTTGTTATAACTGAGACTGTTTTTTTAAAGCTCTTCTCAGTGATTTGCCTTAGTTTTTGTGTGTGTGTGTGTGTGTGTGTGTGTGTGTGTGTGTGTGTGTTTTGTTTTGTTTTTTGCTTTTTTTGAGATTTGGTTTAGTTTGGGGGAGAAGATGGAAACTGATTCAATTTTTTGTTGCTTTGAGAGGACATGTGTATTTTCCCATCTTCAGTTCTTTCTGGGCAGCTGCCTGGTGTCCTCACTCCAGGCCTTTCTGGGCTGTTGTTTCTTGGGGGTCATGCCAGGAGGCTACTGAGTAAGATGGTTCTTCTTTGAACCCATCATGTGTTCACCACCTCCAGACCTTGCATCAAAGCTCGAGTTAACATGGGTGATTCATTGAAGGGTATTTGAGGATGGGGTTTTGGGCATGTTTATAGTGATTTAAACGTAAGGATAGTTAAGCTTGTGCCACACCTGGGATGCCAGGTGTTTTGTTAGAAGCTTCGGCGTCCTCTCAGAGACACTGGAAGTGGGGAAGGGAAACAGGGCAGGTGAGTGGAATGGAGATAATCTGTAGAAACCTTGCCTGTTGCATTTTTACCCTTTCAAAGGTCAGTATTGAATGTCAATTTACAGCATTTTCATTATGTCAGTTCAAGAAAGGTAATTTCATTGACCCGTACTGGTCTGTGAAAGACGTAACAGGTGAGTTCACCAAGATACCTATCATGGGCAGAGAACACAGGGTTTCTGAGCACCTGGAAACCCACACAAAGGGGTTCCCTCTAGCATCCAAAGGGGTGCATGCCAGCAAGCTTTGCCCCAGGTCATATTCTACAGGGCTATTGGTGTCTTTTCCTGAAAGGACAAATCTGATCATGTCAGCCTCTGCTTAAAGGCTCTCTTGGCTCCCCATTGGCCCAGACGTAAGTTCAAAATTATTAGCATGGTAGGTCCTTTCTCTGCCTAACTCTGTCTCCAGAAAACTCCGTATTATTTTAGTGCTTTCACCTTTGTGCTCACGTGGACTGACTTCCTTCCACTTTTCTGCGTGACCATCTTCTCCCCCTCAAGACCCTCCCCAAGTGCCCTTTTCCCTGTGATGGTGACGGGGTACCTCCCTCCCCTCAGTAGGGTTAGTGGCACCCTTCTGTGGGGTTTTTGTTGCTCCCGGGTTATACCTCTACTGTAGTTTGTATCATACCATGTTGTAATTCATCCTGTCTACCGACTTCACTAGACTCTGAGCTTCTTAAGCCAGGGTCATTTTTATTCCCCCTCTTTTTTTCCCTAGAGTAGGAGTGGCAAACCCAGGTACCTCAGGGCCCAAAAGGGACATAAATGAGTGGGCCTCTGGGTGTGTTGTTGGGGTAACAGTAGGGCACGGTGGAGACTGTGGCAAACTAGGAAGTGTGTAGGGTCTTTGCTATAGGGTCAGTTGCTTCTGTGCTGCAGTTGAAAGTTGTTAGTGAAGGGATCTTGGGCCCATGTTGCAATCTGTCTGTCTCTTTTTTTTTTTTTTAAGATTTTATTTATTTATTTGAGAGAGAATGAGTGAGGGAGAGCATGAGAGAGGAGAAGGTCAGAGAGAAGCAGACTCCCCAAGGAACTGGGAGCCCGATGCGGGACTCGATCCTGGAAGTCCGGATCATGACCTGAGCCGAAGGCAGTCGTTCAACCAACTGAGCCTCCCAGGCACCCCTGTCTCTCCTTTAAAAAAGAAAAAAAAAAAAAAAAAGCCAGATATCTGGATGTTGATGTGAGATTTCCTGGCTTTTAAATCAGCAGGAAGAGAATGGTAGGGACCAAACTCAACCCATCGGCACGTTGACAGCCTGTGTGTGATCCTTGTCTCTTGAGTTTAGCACAGTGTCTGGCACACAGCTACATCTGTGTGATGTCTGATGAGTGAAAGTAAATGGAAGACAAATTCCCCTCTTAACTAGATTTTCAGTCCCTGTGGCATGGCTCCTGTTGGGTTTTCTTCAACGGTGATGTGGAAGGTCTTTTAAGAAACCCTGCTATGACTCTGTGAATCTCTGTACCTTGCTTTTGTGTTTCCATGCAGTTTCTTAAAGAGCATCACGATTGTCTCTTTGCGACTGTTAGCGTTTGCTTCTGAAGGTGGTTGCTGAACAAATGTGACAGAATCATATCTAATGGAAAAAATTATGTCAGTCTAGTGGACAGAAGCTGCCTTTGTATTAAATGATTTACATGTGGGTATTCTAGAATAGAATTTTAAGATTCTTCTATTAACTACTTGGAGGAGAGTGAATTAAATATATTCTTAAATATATTTAAAATATATTTAGGGGCGCCTGGGTGGCTCAGTGGGTTAAGCCTCTGCCTTCGGCTCGGGTCATGATCTCAGGGTCCTGGGATCGAGCCCCGCATCGGGCTCTCTGCTCGGCGGGGAGCCTGCTTCCTCCTCTCTCTCTCTGCCTGCCTCTGCCTACTTGTGATCTCGCTCTGTCAAATAAATAAATAAATAAATAAATAAAAACATTAAAAAATAAAAAAATAAAAAATAAAATATATTTAGTGGAATAAATATATTTTTAAACTTGGTAGAGTATCTCTTAAATGTGCATGTGCACAAGCCTTTAACCTTTTTTTGCCCCAGGGGAAGGACTCCTCCCACCACTGTGACTAAAAGACTTAATTGGTAAGTCTTAGGAGGCAGCCCAACTGTCTGGCATTAGAATTTTTGCCCATGTCCTGGGGCCTAAAACCCCTTAAGTGCTATCTTATAGTTGTCAAATAACAAATATTTCATCCTGGCCTGAGCTTGAGCACTTACAGTTTTACATTACTAGGACATTTGGTGAAACTGTCAAGTTATGTTAAAGACATTTTACAGGTATTCCAAATAGGTACTCTGTAAGAGTGGTTTGTGTAGACTTAAGCAGCTACGCCTTTTTAAGAACAGGTTGACTGCTTCCCAGATGAGAACTCACAAGTGCTGTGGTTTGGGGGGATTTCCTCGAGCAGAATGAAGCAGACATTTCCCACCAAGCCGTGGTGGTCTGGGTCACTGGGTGAGCTACTTGAGTTCTCCTCGCATAGAGAACTGGATCTTCATGTCTGTTGGAAAGGTGGATTCTGTCCATCAAACATTCTTTCAAAGGACCTTTAAGGACTTTGACACCATATTTCCTAACATACTTTTTGGGTTATAAGACTCGTTCTAGTTTTGAAAAGGAGATGTCCTTTCTGTCCTTGAGTCTGTGGCCATGGCCGGGATCCAAGTGAAGAAACAGACAGTGAGTGGGGTTGTGAGTGACTGCTGTCTGAGAGAAAAATGAAGTGTGTCCAGAACATTAGCTTCTCCTTCCCACCTGCAACTCCTTGTGCAAAAGAGAAAGGCAAATGGTTTAGTGTTTTCAGGTTTTCCAGAGAGTGGGCCCAGCTCAAATTTCCAGTTCCTCCAAGAAAGGCCCCTGATTGCTTCTCGGGCCTTACCATCTCCAGGGACCTGTGAATGCTGGAAATTTTGTCCTGGGTTTTATCTCCCCTGTCATACTCAGGACTATTGTCATTTTCCATTTGGCATTCCTCATGTGTGTGGCATTTACTTGGAAGTCAGTAAATGTTTGTGGATCACGGGAATAAACAGACAAAAGAGGAGATTCCCTTTGAGTCCTGACAGTCGTAAGATGTTAGACTGTTTTGGGGTCTCATGGATGAATTAGAATGGTTTCTTGTGGAAACGACTAAATCTTGTCTGTGGAGAGTACTATCATCATGTTAGTGTCAATCTTTGAAGGACTAATATGTGTCTAAAAGACACAAGCCTTTTGAGGATGTTGAAGGAGCTACTTTTGTTTTTGTATTTTGTGGTATGACTTCTGGGCCAGGAGGCTCTTTTACGGCCCCAACAGACAGCAGTTAAGCAACAGATACCTCTGTCGTCAGTGGATGAAGGGAAGTGGAGGGACGATGAAGATGTGTGGCAGACTGTTGCCATCCTTCACTTCTCCATTTGTATCATTCGTAAATCGAGCATTTACAAATTTACTTACCGAATCGTGGCCAAGTGCAAGGTGTTATGAAGGTTATGAAGATAAATCAGATAAATGTACCTTCCAGAAGACTGTAGGGGGGAGAAGTAACACTCGAGCTGACTACAGAGTAGGAAAAAGCAGATGCCCCAGACATCAAGTGCTGTAGGAGGTGGCTTGTGCTCAGGAGGGGCAGCATGTAGGGGAACGTGAGTGGTGTTCGGTTGTGGAGGCCCAGCACGCCCGAGGTACTGAGTCCGGTATATTCAGCACCTTGTAGGTGGGAAAATGCGACGCGGGTTTGGGCTGGAGCTCTGTGGAACAATACAATACAAGTTAAGATGGGTTCGGATTGGGGTGCCTGGGTGGCTCAGTGGGTTAAAGCCTCTGCCTTCGGCTCAGGTCATGGTTCCAGAGTCCTGGGATCGAGTCCCGCATCGGGCTCTCTGCTCAGCAGGGAGCCTGCTTCCCCTTCTCTCTCTGCCTACCTCTCTGCCTACTTGTGATCTCTGTCTGTCAAATAAATTAAAAAAAAAAAAAATGAGTACGGATTAAAAGAGACTTTTGAGAGGCAGAGTCCCAGATCCAACACACGGACCGTGTTTGGATCCCAATTCAAACAAACCAATAGCACATACACACACGCACACACACGCACACACTTGAAATCACTGGAGTTGGGGTGCCTGGGTGGCTCATTGGGTTAAAGCTTCTGCCTTCGGCTCAGGTCATGATCTCAGGGTCCTGGGATCGAGCCCCGCATCAGGCTCTCTGCACAGCAGGGAGCCTGCTTCCCTCTCTCTCTCTGCCTGCCTCTCTGCCTACTTGTGATCTCTGTCTGTCAAATAAATAAATAAAATCTTAAAAAAAAAAGAAATCATTGGAGTCATTTAAACACTCTTTATTTAAGGATATCAATAAATAAAGTAACCAAAAGTTTTAGGGGTGACAATAGTGTTATTATTTTTAAGAGTCTGTTATCTTTTAAAGAAATTTGCTGAAGTATTTTTAGGTGAGATGGTAGGATGTCTGGAGAATTTGCTTTAAAATAATCCACGTGGGGGAAAGTACATGGAGGTGTGGAGGAAATAAGACTAGTCGTGTGTTGCTATGTATCAAAGCTGCGTGATGGGTAAGGAGTTAATCCTACTATGTGCTCTACTTTTGCTAATGTTTAAAGTTTTTTATAATAACACATATTTTTGTTTTTTGTGTTTTTGCTTTTTTTTTTGAAGAACACAAGAAGACTTTAAGATAGAAAAGGTGAGGCGGAGAGGGATGCGAGGACTCATCGAATTCATAATGTCATGACACCTGAGTGGTTTTCAGTTGGGGAGGGAACATTTACTTGGAGTTTGTTCTAGGGACCTAGGACAGGCTTTCCTAACAGTGACATGCTGGTTAGGTGGAAAACTGGTTAGGAGTAAGGAGCGAGGAGATGCTGCCACGGGTTTGGGGGATGGGGGCCAGGAGAGGCAGGACTGGCAGGAGAAGACCCCACAGGGCTGCCATGACTGGGCTGAGGGAGAAAGAAGAGACAGAGCTAAGCTACAGGTCTTCCCTCAGGTGCCGAGGCCTTGCTGGGGACGGGAGAGTTCCAGGTGGGGCCCCTGGAGGAAGCTGTTGGCGAGAGGCTGGGCAGCCCTGTTGGCTGGGGTGGTGAGCCACTCCACGAGGGTGGGGGCCACTCCTGGCAGACTGGGACGGCTTAGGGTAGAAGAGGAGGGGGATGATCCGCAAGTGCAGAGATGTGAGGACAAGCAGCCAGGTCGAGTAACAGGAAAGCAGGCAGAAAAGCACCGAATTTGGTTTAATGAATGATATATTTGAGAAACTTCTAGAAGCAACCTGGTTTTGCATTTACATATTTATATACAGATCTCTGTGCTTTCATCTTGTTTTGCTCCCTAGAGTGTAATTCTAACATTACGTCCACGTTTTAAATTTTATAACGCTTACATAAATTTTATTCAAACTCAGTAATGCTGCAATTTTTTCTCGCCTCCAAAGCTGCCCTCAAATTATGACTTCATGTTTGTGTTTCACTGAACAATCTGGAAATGTCGCTCAGTCTTACAAAAAGGAAGACATGCTTCAGTGCTCTTTCCTGTGTCATTTCTAGATTTTTCTTCCCTCTTTTCTTACAACCTGTAAACTGTTTCTTTAAAAGCAAAAGTTTAGGCCCCTTGGGTGGCTCAGTGGGTTGAGCCTCTGCCTTCTGCTCAGGTTGTGATCTCAGGTTCCTGGGATTGAGCCCCACATTGGGGCTGCTGGGTGGGGAGCCTGCTTCCCCCCCTCCCCCCGCCTACTTGTGATCTCTCTCTCTCTCTCTGACAAATAAATAAATAAATAATAAAATAAAAGCAAAAGGTCAGCAGAGGGTCAGATGGCAAAACCACTGCTAATCTCAGGATCATTGAATTGCCTCCCTTAAAGATAGGGTTGATTGAGGGAAAAATCTCATTTCTGTTTTCTCCGTGGGAGTCAGGATAGTGAGGGAACCTGTAAAAAGTCCGTATTTCCTCAGCCTGCTAACTTCAGGTAATCCGCTTACTCTGCATGACCGCTGTTGAGAATGGAAGAAGTGGCAGGGTTGCACTTGGCCAGCTAAAGGGAAGTATCTCTTTTCCACCGACTCACGTGTGCCCAGGGTGGCCTAGAACTCTCCATCGGCAAAAGTAAAATGGGGAAGATTCAAGGTTAAACAAGGTCTCCTTTCATTTTTCTTCTCTCCAGTTTTTTTTTCCTGAAGAAACGACTCTTTTTGTCATTGCATTGCTCTTATACATTCTGTATTGATTAAAAAGTAGCTGTATAGGGGCACCTGGGTGTCTCAGTCAGTTAAAAGCCTTCGGCTCAGGTCATGATGCCAGGGTCGTGGGATCGAGACCCGCATAGGGCTCCCTGCTCAGGAGGGAGCCTGCTTCCCTCTCTCCCTCTGCCTGCTGCTCTACCTGCTTGTGCTCTCTGTCTCTGTCTCTGTCTCTGTCAAATAAATAAATAAAATCTTTAAAAAAAAAAGTTACATAGGAGGTTGGTGTGATGTCCTAGCATGTTTGTTTGGGAGCCAGCGTGTAAGCCCTAGATGTGCCCCCTCCCCGCTGTGACTCTGACCCCAAGTGCGGGGGTCCTTGGTGAACAGGACATCTCTGCACTTCACTCCTGGTGCTTTAACCGAGCTGCCACATTCACTTGCTGCGTTTGTGGAATGCAGAGTAAGAGTCCCAGAGACAGCCATTCCCTTCTCATCAAACGTGTGAGGGTGCTTTTGCGGTGTCAGTCACTGAGAGTTCAGAGGTGGGTGCACCATGGTCTCTAGCTTCGAAGATCGTTTACAGTCTTGTAGGAAGAAAGACATGCAGGTAAGAGGATGATGAAGTTTTGGTGCTGTGGTTGAGTCGCAGGCAGGTGGGGAGAGCAGGAAAGATTTACTGCTTTGGATGGCAAAATTCAGGAGAGAAGCGGCACGCCCATCCATTCTGTACCGGGACACCCTAAGTGTCTTCTGTGTACCAAATACTGAAGAATTAGAAGTGAAAAAGAGAACTGCCCTCCCCCAGGACCTCTTCAAGCCTTTCTGGACATTAGCACCCCTTGAAGCTGCTATCTTTGTACACAGCAACTTTTAATAAACTCACAGTTGACAATTAGAAATCCTGGACATTTAAATGCCCCGAATGCAAGACCAAGAAAGAACGTTGACCTGGGAGAGGAGCTAAAATAGATTGCATTTATTTAAGGAGTCAATTAGATTCCAGTTGCAGTTAAGATTTCCAGAGGGGAGGACCTCATAAAATAAAGTGGTGGGGTGCCTTAGTGGGTGAGTGGTAAAGCCTCCGCCTTTAGCTTGGGTCATGATCTCAGGGTCCTGAGATTGAGCCCCACATCGGGCTCTTTGCTCAGTGGGGAGCCTGCTTCCCTCCCGCCCCCCGCCTGCCTCTCTGTCTACTTGTGATCTTTCGCTGTCAAATAAATAAATAAATAATCTTTAAAAAAAAAATAAAGTGGTTACAAGGGGGACCTCGATTTCCTGGTTCGGACGGCAGCAGTAACGGAGCTCTTCTCTCGGGAATCACGAGTGGATTTGGCTGCTGCTGTTCTGTGGAGAGCATCCCAGTGCAGGAGGAAGAGACGATGCTGGATTGCATTAGGAAGGTTCCTCACACAGGGATGGGTAGGACATTGGCCAGGCTTTAATGATGGGACCTCGAGGCTTCATGAGTGTGGTTAAGCAGGAGGGCGTTTTCCTGCAGCTCCAGTGGGAGGGGTGGTGGAGGCAAGGCTTTCAGGACACCCAGAGCACTCCGATGACCCAGAAAATCGCAGTGAATTCTCATGCAGTGTGAAGAGAAAGTGTTGAACCTTAATTGGGTGGGGAAGGAAGTAAAAAAAAAAAATTGCCCCGGCCTCAGGAAGGGTGACACAACAGCCTGGTCTACAAGTCATGCTGTCCCTGCCTGGCCTGCCTTGTCCATTTCCCACGTGTTCTGAGGCTTGACCAGAGGATGAGGCTTAAATAATTCAGGAGATTTGAAGTTGGCCTCAGTTCCTAACCTTGGGAGTAGGTTGTTGATCTAGCCACCCAGGTGTCTCTATGGTTGCATTTTTTTTTTTTTTTAAAGATTTTATTTATTTATTTGACAGACAGAGATCACAAATAGGCAGAGAGGCAGGCAGAGAGAGAGGAGGAAGCAGGCTCCATGCTGAGCAGAGAGCCCGATGCGGGGCTCAATCCCAGGACCCTGGGATCATGACCCGAGCTGAAGGCAGAGGCTTTAACCCACTGAGCCACCCAGGCGCCCCTCTATGGTTGCATTTTTAATGGGATTCTTACCTGCCCCCCTTTCTTCTGAGGGGCAGAAAGGGAAAGGAGTGGGATTGTGAGGGGCCCCACTTTTTTGGGGGGGTGGGTGAGGTTTTGCTCTTTGCCAGTACTAGTTGCTTGGATTTATAGTCTGGGTCCATGAGCAAGTTCAGGAGGGTGGATAGGGACCTTGGATTGAAGGGAGAAGTTTGCTACATGGGTGGTGAGGTTTGTAGGAGGAAAGTTCTCATTTGTTTCTTGTCTGCTAAGGTGGTTCAGTGTCTCAGTGCTGGAAATGCCTTCAAGCATTTATAGAAGTAGTGAGAATTTCTCTGTGGTGTGCTTGCCTGTCTCCCCAAATGGAAGGAGTATTTTGAGGTCTCCGAAGCATCCATGGACGTTACCCAGAGCTCAGGTATGTGAACGAGACAGGAGCGGTAGCCACTCACTGAGGGCCAGTAACCAGATGCGTGCCCGGGCATGAATACGGTCAGCCCACAAACTGGGCTGTGTAATGAGAGGGGCTCTTTTCAATAGCAGGGACCGTCGCAGCCACTAGAATATTGCAAATAGTTAAATCCTTAACATCTGAAAGTAAAAACACTTCAATTTTATTACCAGAAATCCTACTTAATCTGTGTTATACTTGCCTTAATCCTCTATACTCTCTCTGACCCTCTAAACTCTGCCTGATGAATATTTTTTTAAAGACCTGCCAAGATCATTAAGTAGATTTCTACTTGGTGGAAAAATTTGGCACTATTATTTGATCACGTTAAGCAGAAAATGGAACATGTCATAAGCTTTAAGTCCATTAGAGAAGGAGCAGTGTGGACACAGAGATATGTACAACGTCCAAACAAACCCGGATATACAAGGCCATAGTGGTTGCCAGCCTCTGAGATGACCCCCAGTGACCTGGGCTTCCTGGTACTCTTGCCCCTTCGTAGTCCTCTCTTGTGTTGAATAGGGGTGATCTGGGTGACCAGTAGGGAATGGTAGAGTATGACTTCCAAGGCCAGGTTATGAAAGACATTGTAGTTTCTTCCTTGCTTCCTCTTGTGTCACTTTCTCTGGGGGAAGCCAGCTGCCATGTTGTCAAGACCCACAGGCAGCCTGTGGGAAGTCCCTTGCAGTGAGGGACTGAGACCCTGTCAACAGTCATGTGAGTGCGCCATCTTGGAACTGGATCCTCTGGCCCCATTCCAGCCTTCAGATGACTGCAGTCTTGGCTGGCATCTCGACTACAATTTTATCAGAGAACCTAAGCCAGAGCTCCCCAACCAGGTCACTTCGAGATTCCTTACCTTCAGAAACTCTGTGAGCTAGTAAATGGTTAGTGTTATTTTAGGCTGCCGAGTTCGGGGACAGTTTGGTGTCTACTAATAGATACCTAATACCACAGTTTGACAAAGCCATCTCTTCTGTGTCGCTTTTCCTAATAGCCTACTGACTCCAGCAGAAATACAGCACCTGCCACACTGCTACTCTACTTCTTGTGTCCTTGGACCATTCCTGTTCGGTCATAGGTCATTCTCCTCAACTGGAAGGAGGGACCATCTTATCCTTTATATTTCTGACACTTTGTGGAGTGCTCACTAAGTAGTCTCCGTGTGAATGAATCAGAATGTACAACAGCAAAACGGAATACCAGCTTAAGGAGAGGTCGGGGTTCTAAGTCTGGGTCTGCTATGGACTTCCAGAAGTTTTCTGGTCCTTGTTTTTAATTCCTTTTTATTGTAAATGGAATACCGTTCATATTAATAGAAACAAGCCCAAAATGAATGCATATGTGTATATGCTTGTGCAGGTACAGATCAGTATACAGAAGGATACAGAGCAGTAAATGGTGATACAGAGCAGTAAATGGTGATTGCCTTTGGGGACAAGCAGGTGGATGGCGTGAGAGGAAAACTCTTTAAAAATTGTGTATAAAACTTTCATACTGTTTGAATTGATCCCATGTACAATGAAATGGGGGTACCGATCTGTGCCTCTGCTAGGTGGGACACAGGAACCCCTGAGTTTAGTGAGAAATGTCTACTTTTTGTCCCTGGGGTCTCTGTCTCTGCCCTGTCCTTCACCTTCCGTCTGCTGCCAGGGCCCGTGGCTCCTGCGCCCACAGCTTCACGTCCATTGGCTCATCTCCTTTCCCACAGCCGCCGCCCCAGGTCAGCCTCCTTACGGTCAGCCTGGGTGGTTGCAGTGATGCTCTTCCTGTTTCCCCTCCTGACTCGGCCCCTTCCCATCATTTCCTCCTGCTGCAGGGGCAGCTTCCCCCCTGCGAACCCCCCACGGCTTCCCTCCTGGTACAGAGTGCTGCATAAGCTGCCTCTCGCCTGCCTTTTCGGTCCTCACTGTTTTCTGTGGGAACCCGGCACCAGTCACACTAAAGCATCTCTGTTGCCTCCAGAAAACTGTGTGTTTCTGTCAACCCCCCGCGCCCCCAACAGTGTTGCTTGCCGCCTCTGGGCCTTTGCTTTGTGGTCCCGTCCAGTAGGCCGAGTAGAGACATGGGCTTGGTCTCCACTGCTTAGCAGCAGGGAGATCCTTTTTTGGGGTACCCTATTTTATTTTGTAGAGTAACATTGCACTTTTATTTTTTAAATTCAATTTCTGTGCACCAATCAGCAAAATACCCTCAATTTCTCTCCTCGTCCCTATCCTTGTAACTCCTGACCTCTTTGGGAGGTGGTCTGTGTTGGGAGTTCTTAGCTGGGCATGATTCTGCCCACATGCCCTGCGGGACATTTGACTGCGTCTGGAGACATTTTTGGTTGTCACAACCAGGGCAAATCTGCTGGCATTTGGTGGGTGGAGGCCAAGGATGCTGCTAACCACGTTGCAGTGCGCTGGACAGGCGCCTTCACCATGTGTTACTGTTGAGAGACTGGAATCTGTGTGTCCAGTATGTGTGTGTGAGTGTGCGCGCGTATAGATTCTTTTCTTTTTACACAGATGAAGGCTGTGTGACCTTAAGCATGGCAGGTGAGCGATGACTGCATCCTTTGGCAGACCACATCCATCATCCCCAGAATCCTCCTCTCTCTGTGGGGAAAGCAGTACTAACAGAGCCTGTCTCCCAGAGTTGTATGTAGTCTGGCGTCAGTCTGTCTTTTCTGATTTGCTTTCCTGTGTCCTCCTCCTGGACTTGCCCTGTGTCCCCTTGGCAAGTCCCTGCCATATGTCCCCTGTTTCAGGTCATGTTAGTTGCCTGTCTCCAATGCCTTTCCTGCCCCAGACCCCCTCCCTGTCTCTGCCAGTTAGAACCCCGCTGTCCCTTTGGACTGAGCTCATATGCCCTCTTCCTGTGGTCTCGTAGCTGCTGCCCTTTTCTCTGAGATCCCCAGAGTCTCTCTCCCTCCGGGAATATGTATTGTTTCGCCTTGCCCATAGCTGTGTATTCACTAGGCATCATGAGAAGTGAAGGCATCCGGCATTTTATTCAGAAATACCAAGGGGCTGATTTTGTCCCATGTAGGTGGGCTAGGAAAAGGGAGTTCCCCAAGAGGGCATGAGACATGGACATGTCTTGGGAGCAGTGGAAGTCAGTGAGGTGACTTGCAGGTGGGAAAGGGCATTCCAGACGGAGGGAATGTCACAAGCTGGAGCTGGGACACTCTGGGGTTGTTGTCCCCTGAGACTTTTAGGGATACCCATTTCCCCTGCTCATTTTGGATCCTCCGTAGTCTCACCCTAGGCAAGTGATAGATACGTTTGCGTGTTCATGTACTTCCTTACTCAACAAAATGTTTTTGAGGGCTTCTATATTTGACGTGAGTGGATCGAGGCATATTGTCGGTGGCAGACGGATCGCAGGAGAAAGCCGTTAGAGGGGTAGGTGTCCTCCGCGCAGCGATGAGACGTGACCTAGTGAGTTCTGAGCTACCGATTAAGTCATGTGCTCGTGGTGACCACACGCTCGGATCCTGGAAGTGTGTGTAAGCACAAGTCAGAGGCAGATGTCATGGAAAACTCCTCCTGCCCCAGGGATCACTAGGGAACAGAACTTGTTGGAGCCAGCGTTGTTAGGCTGGTTTCAGGAGAGACAAAATAAAGGGCACGATGTCCGCTCCACAGGGTGATTGCAGCCGTTTTCGTAGTGAAGAACAAAGTTAATGCTGTGTTGTCAGCAGCGAGTAGGAGTTGGGTGGGAGAAGGGACTGGGGAGAGGTTCGTTCCTTTCCTGGGAAATTCCAAAGTCGCAGATGGGCCTTATCCTCAGGGAATTACAGACGAAGGGGAAAATATGGCCAAGTGCACATATTTCTCCTTTTAACACTTCTCCTCGTTTTCTTTCTTTTTGTTAAGATTTTTTGTTAAATTTCTGCATATGTTTCTCAAGTGTGTGGTCCCGAGAAGGAATATTGGCTGCGTCTGGATTTAGGGAAACTCTGAGTCCACTTGCGGTTAGAAAAAAGGGCTGGATGTGCATCAGAGACTTTTTGGAACAAGACAGGAGAAAGTCAGGCAAGGAAATGGCAGAGCCCAGAAGAGGTGGCGTTGAGAAGGATCTGAAAGCATTTGGGCAGAGGTGGCATAAGAGGATGTGAAAACTTTGCCTTTTCCATCCCTGCATTGCCCAAGAGCCTAAAGATGTCTGTCCTGCACCAGGAGAAGTGTGGCCAAATGACTGGGCAGGGAAGCCCCCGATGCCTGCAATTTCAGTTGGAAAGCACGGAGTTCTTCATAGCTTTGGAGCAAGAGCCAAAGCATTAAAAAGCTCTGGAAAGTAGGCACCGGGGTTGTCCTCCAGACTCTGTTTGGGGAAGTCTCTAGAGCCAGCTGGGTTTAATAAATCAGACTCTGGACTTGAGTCCAGCACGTGCCAAACCCAAAGGAGCGGTACGCTCTTAGAATCCCACACGCTCTCTGATCTACAGGGTCCTCTGCCTGGCCAGGTGTTTTCCTTCTTTGTCTCTCAGCCCCTGGCTTTGTGTGAGGAGCAGATTCCCACTGCTGCTTTGGGACTTTGTGTCTTGAGGCTCCAAGCTGCTGGGCTCCGACCTGGCCTGCTCAGCTTCCTTCTCCCCATCCTATTACGACCAGTTTCCCTTACAGCCCCAGCTCGCTGCCCTTCCCCATCTCTGTCTCAGTGACCCTTCCGGGCAGAGGCAGATGCATGCGCTGTGTACCGTGAACTTCCCGCTGCTGAAATGGGGAGAAAACGTGGCTGGCAGGTGGTGACCTCTGTGGCTGGCTTGGGCCCCGTGGAGAACCAGGGTTAATAATTTACTGTACCTCTTTGCAGCCACCGATGTTGACCTTGACACAACTCTGGTGGAAATGAGTCAGAGCCTGGCCTGACATTGAGCTAACAGGATAATATGACCCAGAAATAACTTCTTGTTGAGAGGTGGCTGCTGTCTCCGTGTTTACAGTGGACATTCATCTACATAGGTCCTGACTGTGTCCAGCAGGGGACAACTGTTTGCTCACCATATTCATGGTGTCCATGAGATAAAGATGTCATCCCAGGTCAGGAGGCCTGGCTTCATGTGGAGCCACTCCTCATGCTAGAGAACAAGAGCTACATTGAGAGCTTGGTGGGAAGGCAGGGGGAGAGGCTCCCCGCCAGCCTACACCACACAGCCTTCATTTTAAATTCATAGCCCCTTTTCTTCCTTCCTTTCTTCCTTCCTTTGTTCCTCTCTCCCTCCCTCCCTTCCCTCCTTCCTTCCTACCTACTTTTCTTCCCTCCTTTCCTCCCTCCCTTCCTTCCTTAAGATTCTATTTATTTATTTGTCAGAGAGAGAGAGAGAGAAAGAGCACAAGCAGAAGAAGAAGCAGGCTCCCCTCCCTGCTGAGCAGGGAGCCCAAAGCAGGGCTTGATCCCAGGACCCTGGGACCATGACCTGAGCTGAAGGTCAACCCACTGAGCCCCCCAGGCGTCCCCAGCCCCATTTGTGGAGCAGGTCTTAATCTTTTACCGCAGGTGCTAGGTGAAGGTTAAACTGCGTGAACTTCCTAATGTCAAGTCTACAGCACGCCTGCTTCTAGAGGCACTTTGTTTGGGAGTGGGGGAGCTCTCACTGTAGAATTTGCTCTCTCCCCTCCCTGAAATGAAAGCAACCTCAGAGCAGTAAAGAAAGCGGGACTGGAAGTTCTAGTTAGCTCTTGGATAAGTCTAGGCTGCTAGCAAATACGCGGGGAGCCAGAGCAGCCTTACTCGTCAGGGAGTGGTCCAAATGACCACGTGTTGGGTCGCACCTTGCTCTCTGAAGTAGGAATGCAGTTATTTGCCTATCAAGAGCTGCACGATGCCCTGGACGGCCAGCTGCCCTTCTCCTTCCCCTAGACCTCCAGGAAGGCACCATGACTTGGTTAGAGATGGTTCCAGCATATAGTTTTTGGTTCCTGGTCGTACTTTTTCTAGCACATTGGCCAGCAGTTGTCTGCAGCCAACACACACGGACTTTTGCGGAAGGCAGCTGGGCCAAGATGGGAGCGTGTGGAGGATGGGACTGACAAACACAGCAAGCCAGAAAGAAGGAGAGGAGGAAGAGGAAGGATAGGAGCTAGAAGGGGCAGGACTGGGGATGGGGCCAGTGCCCAGCTACAGGGAAAATCAACGTTAGAAACGGGCAAGAGGGACAGTTGATAGTCGGAAGTGTGATGGGTGCAGTGAGGTGTGGTGGAGGCGGGAAGGACGAAGGATGGCAGGGGGAGGGTGAGAGGGGTGGTGGTGGTGTGGATAGGAGGTTGGGGGGCTGGGAACATCAGGACATGAGAGACAGAGGAGTCGGAAGTTTGAGCCACGGTCTAGAGGGTAAAGGGAGGAAAAATGGCTCTGAGAGACCCAAGCAGGGCGGCAGAGGATGCAGCCTAAATGAGGTCTGTGCCATACCTGGCAGGATTTCTGCCCCAGGGGTATTGGCCCACAGTGATCCCAGGCGCAGAACAACCAGTGTTGGCTTCACCGCAATGTTAAAAACATGTGGTTACTAAATAAAGGGCTTTGAAAATGAAATGGGAGGATAAATGGACCTTTTGTCACCCAAGATGGATAGCCTCTGCCTCCCGATTGTAGGGACTGTCGGTAGCATTGAGCGTAGGTGTGAAAATATGCATTGGATTTAACGTTTAAAAGAGTTCCAAGTGGCATTTATGGGTCTGATGAAGATAGGACTGTAGTCCAATAAGTTGTAGCTGTCTCTTTTTGTCTTTGAGTGGGGGTTTGAAAAGACACCCCTGGAAAGATGTCAAAAGAAGAATTTTAATGATTTACACCTAAATATTCACTTTTTAAAAATTTATACTCTAGCCGAGAATTCATACAGCCTTTTCAAAAGGAGGAGGACACATTCTTGGTTCCCAGTGGTCTGTCTGTGAGCTTGAGGCATTGCTCCGTGGGTCTAGGACCTTGTTCCTACCAGCTGGCTTGGGCCCATTTCCCTTCCTCATGAAACCAACTTTCTTTGATATGTTCTCGGAGATTTTCTCTTTCCTCCAAGTCATTCCTTGATGAACAATACTGTAACAGCTTTCCCTTTGTATCTAGACATCAGATCAACCAGTAGTATCTTATTAGTTCTAAATTTTGGTGGGGGGGCAGTGGATTCCTTGGGATTTTCTATATTGACAACCACATCATCTCGGTTAGTTTTACTTCTTCCTTTCCGATCTGTATGCTTTTTTTTTTTTTTTTTTTTCTTTTTTTCTTTTTCCTGCCCTCCTATGCTGGGTAGCACTTCCACTACTCTGCTGAGGAAGAATGGTGAGCATGGGTATCTTTGCCTTTCTCCTGATCCTAACGGGGAGGCATTCAGTCTTCTACCATTAAATCCAGTGTTAGTTATAAGCCTTTTGTAGGTGCTCTTTATCAAGTATAGGATGTTCCCCTCTAGTCAGAGTTTTCTGGAAGTCTTTATTTTTGTTTGTGGTTTTATGAATGGGTGTTGCATTGTGTCAAATGCTTTTTCTGCGTCACTGATCTGATCATGTGATTTTTCTGCTGATTTGCAAACATTCAACCAGTCTTGCATCCTGAAATAAACTCCGCTTGGTCTTAGTGTTTCATTATTTTTATATATTGCTGAATTCTACTTGGTGTTATTTTGTTTAGGATTTTTGTGTCTGTACTTGTAAGGGATATTGGTCTATAGCTATGGGGTTTTTTGCGAATGTTCTTTTGGTACCATTTTTGTCTGGTTTTGGTTTCACAGGGTAAAGTTGACCTCATCAGATGAATTAAGAGTGTTTCTTTCTCTTCTGTTTTCTGGAAGACATTGTGTGGAATTCATGTTTATTCTTCTTTCAACTCTTGGTGGAATTCTCCAGCAAAACCATCTAGGTCTGGAGATTTCATTTTGAGAATTTTTAAATTATGAATTCAATTTTCTTAATAGGTATGGGACAGATAAATGATCTGTTTTATCTTGGGTAATCTGTGATAGTTTATGCTTTCGAAGAATTGGCTCATTTTTTCCAGCTTGTCAAATTCACGTAGATAGAGTTGTTTGTAGTATTCCTATAGTATCCTTTTGATGCTTGCAAGGTCTGTGGCAGTGCCCTGTTTCAGTCTTGATATTACTCATTGGTATTTTATCTTTTTTTCTCATTTTGCCAGAGGTTTGTCAATCTTACTGATCTTTTGAAAGAATCAGCCTTTTGTTTAATTTACTTTTCTTCCTGTTGTTTTATGTTTGAAGTTTCATTGATTTCTGCTTTTATCTTTATTATTTCCTTCCTTCGGTTTGGTTTGAGTTTATAATGTCCTTGTCTTTCTAGGTTCTTGAGGTGCAGCTTAGATCATTGAATTCAGACTTTTCCTTCTTGAGTTTTCCCCTCAGGACAGATTTAGCTGTGTTCCATAAATTTCGATACGTTGTATTTTAATTTTCATTCAGCTGAATGTATTCTTATTTCTTTTCTTTCAGGTTTTTTTGAGTCTTACATTATTTAGAAGTGGGCTGTTTAACTTCTAAGCGTTTGGGTATTTTCCTCTTGTCTTTTCTTTTGATTACAGTCAAATTCCATTGTGGTCAAAGAACACACTTGCATGATTTCACTTGTTTTGAATTTGTTGAGATTTGTTTTATAGCCTAGGTTATGGTTTATCGTGGTATATGCTCCATGAGTTCTTGAAAAGAATGTATATTTTACTAGAAAAGGACTTTAAAGATTATTTATTTATTTGAGAGAGATAGGGGGAGTGAGCATGAGTGAGGGTGGGGGAGTGGGCAGAGGGAAAGGGACAAGCAGACTCCCTGCTTAGCAGGGAGCCTGACGTGGGCTGTATCCCAGGACCCTGGGATTATGACCTGAGCCGAATGCAGATACTTAACCGACTGAGCCACCCAGGTGCCCCAGAAAAGGACTTTAAAATAGTAAATACAGATAAATCTCAGGGTTAAAAATAAATTTTTCTTTTTCCTGGGCAATAGATTATTCCTGGTTGGACAAGCCACTCAACCACTCACAGCCTTAGTTATATCATCGACAGAATGAGAATCCATCCTTTTTTTTTTTTTAAAAAAAGATTTTATTTATTTGATAGACAGAGATTACAAGTAGTCAGAGAGGCAGGCAGAGAGAGAGGAGGAAGCAGGCTCCCTGCTGAGCAGAGAGCCCGATGCAGGGCTCGATCCCAGGACCCTGAGACCATGACCTGAGCCTAAGACAGAGGCTTTAACCCACTGAGCCGCCCAGGCGCCCCCAAAATAAATATATGTTTCAGGTCATACTTTTGACAACACATATTTTCCTCTCACAATGTATCTGGAGTGTCTTTAGGTGAATAAGTGTAGAACATCTGCATTTTCTTTATTGGCAGCAACATAGCCCCCTGGACAATGATTTAATAAGGGTTTAGCCACCTGCTACCTCTTCTGGTGCCCCAGCCTCACGGAGCTCTAGCCTAGCATTCTTCTTGTAGAGAAATCAAAAAGCTTGCCAAGGTAATTCAGCAAACCAGGCCAGAGTCAGGAGAGCCAGAATATGAGTTTATGAGCAGCTGAGTCAGGGGACTGGAACCAGAGGTGAGGGCGGGTCAGGAGCAGAGCCCAGGCTACTTAGACAAGCTGAGAGGATGACCTTGTTGGGTCAGCGGCCTTGTTGATACTACAGGACAGGGTTGGGCTCAGTTGTGCTGAAGTCTGAAACTTTATCTCCCACAGGGCTTGGCTACCAGATGTGGCCAAAAAATTTGGCCCAGGTCAAGCTTCCCTACCTTTCCTGTATTAAGTTACCTGTCAGAAAAATGTAAACCAAACCTTTGGTTTCCATGACTCTGTTTTTCTCTGTGGAAATGGGAATGGTATCATTGCAAGGGTCAGGGAGAGGGTGGGGAGGGAAGAAAGAAGGAGCTGGATAACTAACAGTGAGTAAAAGAGAAACAGGGTTGGAAAGCAAGAAAGACGATGGATGCTTCTGGAAGAAGTAAACTGTTATTATCATGATGTATGCTAGCTTCTACCTCTCAGGTAAATCTGCCTAGTCCTCCTCTGCCTCATTTCTACCATATGAGTCCTTAAACTGGAGTCCCTGCCTATAGCCATGGTTTGATTGAAAGGGTGAGAACAGGTTGTCATGCGTGACCTTTAGACATTCATACCAAATGACCAGATGAGTATTGGAGACACTGAAAATCCAGAGGAGTCGAGGTCTTAGCAGAGTGGTAATTGAGTGAGGACTTCCATTTAATTTATATTGAGTGTGACCATGTTGAGTTTGAAGGGCCTTTGGGATATCCAAGAAAAGGTCTTTGGCACAAGAGAGAAACTAGCTGGAGTTACCAATCTTGGTTGGCCCCAATGGGCACTTGAAATAGTTAAATGATCCTAAAGAAGCAGCTTTTTGAATTCTGCCCTAGTTTTATATTCCCACTGAGAGGATATGTTCTAGAACTTCTTACTGATGTCACAGCAATTGTAGGCCTGGCCTTACCTGCCATGCTTGAAGTACTGTGGAGATAATTCACGTCTTTGGCACTGTTTTTCCCAGTGCAGTTCAACTGTTTCCTGGTGCAAGCCAAGATTTTAGCAGAGGAAAGCTTTTGAGTGGACAGACTTAAAGGCCTTTGTACCAGCACAACCACACTAAACTCTAATTGCACAACACATAGAAAAGACTAAGGTCAGATACCCTATATCATGTGTGTGTACTTCAGAGAAGTCGGGTTGAGTCTGGAAATTCGTATATGTTATGAAGATCTGAACCACCACTCCTTGGGGGATGAGTTTTTCAAGATAATAAGTGAGTTCCAAAGAACAGCTTTTCCTTTCTCTTCTTGAGTTTATTTAACCTCCTTCGTTTTCTTTCCCTTGAGTCAATATTACTTTTTTTTTCAGGTATGCAAAGTCAAAAAAGTTATTGAAGAAGTTGGGTTTATTTTTGTTTCTATGGGCAAGAATGATGCTTAGTGGGAATATTTGGCATACTGGCTTAGACTTTTTTTTTTTTTTTTTTTTTTTGCTTGTTTATTCTGTTGGCTGTCTTTCTCATTCTAGACTACATTTTTTTAAAAAAAATTTATTTATTTATTTGACAGACAGAGATCACAAGTAGGCAGAGAGGCAGGCAGAGAGAGAGGAGGAAGCAGGCTCCCGGCTGAGCAGAGAGCCCGATGTGGGGCTCGATCCCAGGACGCTGGGATCATGACCCGAGCCGAAGGCAGTGGCTTAACCCACTGAGCCACCCAGGTGCCCCTAGACTACATTTTTTAAAAATACTAATGTTTTTAGGAATTTGAAGGGGGTGGTGTTCTCTGATAATTGGTAATAATATAATTTGTCATTGGGTGTTACCAAATAAATCTATATACTTTTTGTTCACATTATTTTTATTTTTAAGAGGGCCCAAGGTGGGGGCAACTGGGTGGTTCAGTTGGTTAAGCATCTGCCTTCGGCTCAGGTCTTGATCTCAGGGTCCTGGGATCAAGCCCTGAGTGGGGCTTCCTGCTCAGTGGGGAGTCTGCTTCTCCTTCTCCTTCTGCCTCTCCCTGCCCAGCTCACGTGTATGTTCTCTCTCTCAAATAAACAAATAAAATCTTTAAAAAAGAGAGAGAGAGAAGAAGGCCCAAGATTGAGGCAGGTATCTATATGGGACTGGGTGATTAGAACTGTGTTTAGTTGCTAGCTTTGTAGATAGTGTTATTGAGAATCTTGCCTGTACTGGCTTCTTTACTTCTTATAATGTGCAGGTCTAGAATTAGAGGTCATGTGTCCAAATGAACTAGAGTTAGGTCCAAGTCCAGGTGCTGCCAGGTATGAAAATAAAAGCCTTAAGATAGCCTTTCTTAGGGCACCTGGGTGGCTCAGTGGGTTAGGCCTCTGCCTTTGGCGTGGGTCATGATCAAGGGTCCTGGGGTCCTGGGATCAAGGGTCCTGGGATCAAGCCCCTTATCGGGCTCTCTGCTCAGCAAGGAGCCTGCTTCCTCCTCTCTCTCTGCCTGCCTTTCTGCCTACTTGTGATCTCCATCTGTCAAATAAATAAATAAAATCTTAAAAAAAAAAAGATAGCCTTTCTTAAAAGAGTCTCCAGTATTCTACAGTCTCTGTGTATACATACAGAGCATATGACGTGTACAAGTTTTTGTAGCAAAAGATGTTTTCATTTGTTTAGGGTATGTATCTAAGAGTGGCATCTTTGGGTCATATAGTAACTCTATGTTTAAATGTTTGAAGAATTGCCAGACTGATCTTCAAAGTGGTTGTGCCATTTTATATTCCCACCAGCAATATGTGAGTGTTCTAATTTCCTTACATTCTCCCCAGGACTTATTATTATTTATCTTTTGGATTATAGCCAACGTAACGGTGTGAAATGGCCTCTTTTGTGGTTTTGATTTGCATTTCCTGATGACTCATCTTTTCATGTACTGATTGGCCATTTGTATGTCTTCTTTGGAGAACTGTCTGTTCAGGTCCTTTGCCCATTTTTGAATTGGATTTTTAAAAAATCATTAAATTGTAATAGTTCTTCATATATTTCAGATACTAGTCTCTTTTCCAAATATGTAATTTGCAGATTTTTCTCTCAGTCTTTGGATTGTCTTTTCACTTTCTTGATGCTGTCCTTGGAGACACAAACATTTTAAATTTTCATGATGTCTAGTTAATTTGTCATTGTTATTACTTGTATCATAGCTAAGAAATCATTACCTAAACCAAGGTCATGATGACTTACTCAGCTAAGGGTTTTATCATTTTAGTTTTATAGTTTTTATAGTTTTGACTCTTACAATTAAGTCTGTGATCCATTTGGACTTAATTTTTGAGAATGGTATAGAGTTAAGGTTCTAGTGTATTTTTTTTGCATGTAGATATCAGGTGTCCCCTCACCATTTGCTGAAGAGGCTGTTTGTACCCTAATGAATGGTCTTAGCCCTGTCTGCCCCCATTAAGGTGTACTTCCCAGGCCCCTTACCATCTAAGTTGTTCCCCGGACTTCAGGTTTGGTGATGAGGCCTGGATGTGAGGAAGTTAGAGCATTTCCCCCAAAGAGACTGTTCAAACCAGAAGGGAGTGAGGCAGCACAGGAAAATTCACCTGTTGTGGAAAATAAAGAATGCCACCTTCCCTGACTGTCTGAAGGTTCCATAGGCACATATGTGACCCTGCTCATCCTGCAACCTTACTGAGGTCCCTTGGTTACCTGGAGAGGTTCAGTGATGGACACGGTTTCTCTGTGGTTGACTGGGCATTCACACATGGGCAAGAGTAGGTGGTCAGAACAGTGGAAAAATAAGGGAAATGAGTTTAAGTAATAGAAAGCGGGGGTTCCTCAGAAGGGCTCTGTGACCTCAGGCATTGAGGTGACCTGAGGAGGGAACTAGATAAACAACTCTGAGGTCCTCTCTTACATTAAATCTCTCTGTACTGTCTTTGTGCTGGTGTGCTCGAAGATGTCAACATGGTGGGACTTTGCTGATTAGAAGCCATATCATAAAAATCTACCTGGTAGTGCCAGAAAGTTTGGAAAGACACACACACACACAGACACACACACACAGACAAGTTGGAAAGACACACACGCATGCACGCACACACACACAGACAAGTTGGAAAGACACACACGCATGCACACACGCACGCATGCACAGACAAGTTGGAAAGACACACACGCATGCACGCACGCACACACAGACAAGTTGGAAAGACACACACACATGCACACACGCACGCATGCACAGACAAGTTGGAAAGACACACACGCATGCACGCACACACACACAGACAAGTTGGAAAGACACACACGTATGCACACACGCACGCATGCACAGACAAGTTGGAAAGACACACACGCATGCACGCACGCACACACAGACAAGTTGGAAAGACACACACGCATGCACGCACGCACACACAGACAAGTTGGAAAGACACACACGCATGCACGCACGCACACACAGACAAGTTGGAAAGACACACGCATGCACGCACGCACACACAGACAAGTTGGAAAGACACACACGCATGCACGCACGCACACACAGACAAGTTGGAAAGACACACACGCATGCACGCACGCACACACAGACAAGTTGGAAAGACACACACGCATGCACACACGCACACACAGACAAGTTGGAAAGACACACACACACACACACACACAGACAAGTTGGAAAGACACACACGCACGCACACACCGTATTGTTGCAGGTATGGCAAAGGGACTCAGGAGCCAACTGAAAGAGCTCTTGAACACTTTTGAGCAGTAAGATAAAATAGTTTTGGGTATAGAAAATAAATACCCATGGGTCCATACAAGTATCCATTTGTCCATAAACAAATGTAAAAAAAAGTAAGCAACGCCGTCAACCTCCAGAGTCCTCCAAAGCACCATTTGCTGGATGCAGTGAGGTTGCGAAGTCTGGACTTCTGTTCTTGCCCTCTGCTGTGGTTCTCACAGCCGCTTAGTAATTTTCCCGACTCGGGGGTATTCGGCAAATGGCGAAAATCTATGGAGTTCCAGTTGTTAATAGGACACGGGTCCAGGCACGGTGGCTGAGAAGAAAACTGAGACGTGGTCTCCATCTCCAAGAAACGCAGACTTCTGTCCTCAGTCTGTGCGGGTGAGGCCTGATGTCGTCGGCCACGGTTGGGCTCCCCCAGACTCCGAAGAGTTAAGAGAAATGGTAACCACTCAGAGATGCGGGAAGCACTGGTTGGGGATACCAACCTGAAAATCACTTAAATCTTACAAGTCGAGGAAGGCTCCAAAGACCATCCTTTTTACAGGCCTGTGCTCTTGCCATGGAACAATTTTACATTTATACGCTCATCTAGTGACTTACAGTTTTAAAGGCGTAGCCATCACGTGAATATTTTTAACTGCATAGTGTGCAAGTTCCCAACTGGAGGCCAAAAAGCTTTATTTATGATGGAAATACAAAGAATTCTCTTTATTCTCTCCTCATCTCTAGGTTCCTGCCATGGTTTTGTTAAGTCCAGGGTGTGAAAGAGCTTGTCTCGGCCACTGTCCCGTCTCTTGGTCTTTTTTCCCCCCATCTGCATCCAGATTCAGCATTTCACACTCCTCACTCATGAGCGGCTTATAATAAATGACTCGTGTAGACGACTAGGCCTTTAAAAATAGAAATACAAAATTAAGAAGCATTAGGAAGGATGGATTTTATTTTGGGAAAGGTCCCAATCCCGTGAACTTTCTGTTCTTTTTGTTTGGGCCTAAATGGGCCTGATTCTTTATTTTAGACTGATTGCAAACTGGTGTGTATTATATTTTCCATCCCAGAGCAACTGGATTATGTGTTTCTCTGTTCGTTCCTGAACTCCGGCCACTAGTGATGGTACTCCGCGTTCAGCCAGCATCCCATCCAACAGATTTTGGCCAAGGGTGTTCCCTGGAAACCTGAGTGTCTACGCATGAGCTCACACACTGGCACTTTTGCCATCCCTCTGAGTATCTCCATGTGCTTCTTGTAGAATGCTGATTGTAAAGGCAGAAGGCAACTCCTCTTCTTTGAAGGTAGTTGCTTTCTCTTTGCTCTTTTCTTAGGGATTTATCACCCATTGGTTATATAAAAGGAGCTGTGGGGTGCCTGGGTGGCTCGGTGGGTTAAGCCTCTGCCTTCGGCTCAGGTCATGGTCTCAGGGTCCTGGGATCGAGTCCCGCATCGGGCTCTCTGCTCAGCAGGGAGCCTGCTTCTCCCTCTCTATGCCTGCCTCTCTGCCTACTTGTGCTCTCTCACTCTCTGTCAAATAAAGAAATAAAATCTTAAAGAAAAATAAAAGGAGCTGTGAAGATGGTTGTCATCACTACGAAATTCTTTGAGGACAGGGTCTTATTTTTTTTTTAACATGCTCTCAAGGGCTTTGTAGGTTAGAGAATCAGCTGGATGATACCCTGTGTGCCATGAACCATGGACCTTCCCTGTTGTCTCTAGAGGAGGTTTTTCCTGCAAAGCCGCTGAACAAGCTTGCATGTGTCCCCCAGAAACCGGTTATCAGCAGCTCATTGGCATTATATCATTAATAGTCTTCTGGCTTTTTCAGTCAGCTGTGACCACTAGGCTTGCCTCGTGTTGGTCTCATTACCAGCTTCCTCGTGGATTGTAAAAATGCAGCGGCTCTGAGACCGCTGCCAGTTCTCATGCCTTGAGGATGTTTTGACCTGTCTTCATAGAAGGCCTCCCTTCCGTGTCAAGAATTCCTCATGCCAATTACCTCCTGCTCTCTTTAAAACCAAACTTATTGTATAACCTGAATTTCTGGTTTTATACCTTGGTGACTCTCAGAAAGGGCTTTACTTTGGCCTTTTGACCTAGGAGCACTGCCAAGGAGAGAAGGAAAGGATTATGGTGAATATCAGCCTTCGGAACGGTCAGTCTGTCTGAGAAAATACGAAAGCAGAGCCAACTTCCTGTCCTCAGGTTCCACATGTTACAGCATCAACGAGCAGTTCAGGGGGAGGTGCTTATAAACACCAAGAAAGAGAGTTAAGCTAGTGCCCGTTGTTTTGGGAAATGTTTAATGTCACTTGGAGGACGATCAGCATTATTTTTCCTGGTATAGACTGACTTTAGTTTAAAGTCTTAAGGTCCCGTTCTGTTGCAGCTTCGGTTAATGCCACATGAAGGGTGAGGGAGTTTGGAAGGCATCTATTTTCCTAGGAAAGCATAACTTTGGAAACATCTAAAGTAACTAATTGACAAGAAAAATGAAAGCATATTTCTGGAAGGCCAAGAATGTCTTAGCAATCCAGATAAATGTTGCTTGTAGAAGCAAAACTGATAACCAGGAGTGACCGTGGAGGGAAGCCTCATGAGCTCTGGGGAGTGGAGATAAGATAAACGGGTGAGAGACAAGAGGAGGAAATGTGTGTTTTTAGGGAAAATATTCACAGGGTTGACTAACATGTAATTGGATACACTCCCAAAGGCAACAAATATATTCAAAAAGAGAGACCAAACCCAAACCACCCATTTTCTTCTTTGTGGTGTCTTAAAACCAAAATGTGACTATTTCCAAGAAAATGGTTCTAATTATCAATGGAATTGTTCGCCCAACCGACTGAGAGTTACGTTTTACCCAACGTTTGGGTTTAATATAGTCCTCCACTCCCTAACAGGTCCCTTTTGTAGAGGAATTACCAAGGCGCTCAAGAAAGTGGTGGGTGGCCCGGGGTCTGTATTCAGGTAGACCCAACTTGAACCCTGGGTGTGTATGATTTGGGGCATGTCGCTTAACTAGTCTGTGCTCTGGTTTTCCCATCCGTCGAATGGGGACAAGAACAGAGCCGCAGAGCTGTGGCAAGGGTGCCATTGGATCGTTGGCTGCACGGTCCTTGGCACTCTGCACATGCGACAGATGGACGCCTGCAGGCCAGGGAGGAAAGAAGAGGGGAGGCCTGGGCAAGGATTGCGTGCAGGAGAGTGGGCTGCACTTTTGGTATGAGCAGCATCCCAGGAATCACAATGGCAGCAGATATCCCGGCCCCACAGGCTACTTGGTTGGGTCCGCCAAGGGTGGCAGTGGAAATAGAAGGGCAGGGAATGATATGCCCAGCGACCACAGGTCCCCGTGAGTGCCCGGCACAGCCGGTGACTTCAAACAGAGGGTGCCGGTGACCGCATCAGCCCCGCAGGAGGGAACGTCTTGTGCAAGAGGGCCTCTTTGTTTGCCCCGGTGTGTGTGCACCTCATCTGCCCTGGCAGGCAGAACCAGCTGTTTGCTTTTGTGGAACAAAGAACAGGCCTGGTGAGATTGGGGGCTGGGGAGTGGAGAGGCGGGAGTGGTTCCTGACGGGATTCCTCTTGGCTAAATCTTAGAGGAGCGTCTGGCCTGTGTCTCCCTGCTGCAGATAGGGAGCAGACCGAAGACACGTACACACATGCTTGAACTTGGAAACAGCCAAGTCAAAGCCCGCAGAAGAGAGTCACGTGGGACCTGATCCCTCTTAATCTAGGCTTCTTATTCTGCATCAACAGGAATATTACGGAGGACAGTGGCCAGCCGTAGCGTGGGATTAGAGAGAGGCCTGCAGTTTCCAGAAATGGGGCGGTTCCGCTGGAGCAGGAGGGTTAGGAAGGGCGAGGCATGGGGCAGGCCCCAAGGAGTCTGCACACCACAGCTTTCATCTCTGGGCCACGGGGAGCCGGGTGTGTACACCGTGCGGCAGAGATGGAGGCTGGCCCACGTATGCACGTGGGGGATGGTGGGCCCCCAGGCTCCCCTGATGGAATTTAGCTCTGCTGACCTACAGGGAGAGGTTCACTTCTCACTCGGGAGCACTAGGCTTTGTGCTAGAGGAGATGGTTTAACAGACAGTCTCCTAGGGCAGAATCAAGCAGGAAGCAGCCAGCCGTGGCTGGCTTCCTTGCCTTGGTGTGCACAGCCTTTCCCTTCCCTTCTCTGTGTGGCACTGAGCACTTTGCAGCTTCACCCGCTCACCCAGGTGGAGTTAAGTCTCCCGTGCCTCCCGTCCCATCGCACTTGGTTTCTGTCTCCACTAGAGAATATACTGTATTGTACTTTCTTTCTCGCGTCACTGGCTCATGCCTCCGGTTGATTGCTTCAGTGTGTGTGTGTGTGTGTGTGTGTGTGTGTGTAATTTTGAGTATTTATTTCGGGCCAGACACTATATTAATCCTTGTGAGCAAAAGTGGACATGTGCTCCTTGCCCTCAGAAGGTGTACAGCCCAGTGGGAGAGAATATACAAGGATAAAAAAAAATTATATAAGTAGATGAAAATTGCAACTTTGTGGCAAGTGACAAGGCTCATGGAGGGGAGGGGCCAGGATTTGACCTAGGCTGGAGGGTCAGGGACAGTTTCCTTGAGGAAGTGATGATTGGGCTGAGTAGGAGCTAATGTTTTGGGGAGGCAGAGTCATCCAGGCAGAAGTGCAAAGGCCCTGGGGGTAGGAGCAAACATGGTTTAAAAAGGCCAGTGGAAGGATGGGGTGAGTGAGGAGGAATGTGAGATGTCATGGGTCTGGGAAGGTAGGTAGACCATGGAAGCCCTGTGGGCCAAGTTAAGAAGATTTGCTATTTGTTTTTGTCTTTCTCCTTAAGAGCATGGGAAAGCCCTTGAAACATTTAAGCAGCGGATTCAAAATACTCTCTCCTGCCCTCATGTGTGGGGGATAGATTGGAGAGAGCAAAAGAGGGGCTGTGGGCACATCAGCCAGGAGGTTTCTGCTGTTGTTCAGAAAGGAAATGGTGGCAGCCTAGACTGGCATGGTGGCAGTAGGGATGGAGAGCAGAGGATATATCAGAGACAAATTTGAGGACTCCCAAGATAAAGTTCTAAATGGCTTTTCTTATTACAGGACTTCTCAAAACCTTTAATATGTGGGCTAAATGTGGGTTATGGTTACCCAAGAAAGGACTCAGCTGTAAGAATTTCTCAGATTATATGCCCACAAAAGTTTTTTTTTTTCCCCAAAGAATCTTCCACAGTAGTTTGATTTATAGAATACTTTGGGAGAAATGCTGTATTACATAGCTCTCTTTTGGACGGTACTTTTTGAAGAGGGCTCTACATACTCTTCTGAGACCTGTCATCTGAGGCACGGAGTAGAGAGTGGGGTCTGATACAGGGTTTGAAGTCTCAGGCAAAGTCAGATTGAATTCAGGCTGAGATCTGGAGGCCAGGCTAGGAGTTTGAATTCAGTTTGTTCTATGTCAGGAGTCACGGTTGACGCTGAGCTGAGCTGTGTGGTGGTGGAAAGATCCTTTTGGCAAGCCCATCTGGAAGACATACCGTAGACGAGTGGCATGGGGACATGAGTGTTAGAACCAGGTGTCCTAGTTTTCCAGACGCCAGGAGGTAAGAGCCTGGCCTTGGTGGGTGAGGGGAGGGATGGGGAAGAGAAACACATCTTTTAGGTTGTGAAGGAAACGGAAGGATGTGTTTCTTTGTACCCTTTCTCCTTGGTGACTGTCTGCTTGGTGGCCGGAGGCCGAAACAGAGTCTTTTCTGTGTTTTTCTGAGGCCAGATGGACACAGGACTGTCTTAGACTGCTTGGGTTCCCAGGCAGTGCTAGAGGGAAGGTGTGTGTTCACCTTGTCCTTGTCAAGGGCAGGAGAGGTACGACCAAGGTTAATAGATAATGCTGAGTCCACCAAGTTTCCACCACGGCGGAAATTCCACTGTGTGACTTTAAACACGTCACTTAACCTCTCCAGGTCCTGGTTTGCTCATTTGGAAAATGAGTGGCTACAAGATGTCAGATCCTTTCCAAGCTGAACCTTTTAGCCATCTCAAGGAACTGAAAATTCCTTTTTTTCTTTAAAAATTTTTTTTTATATTCCAGTATAGTTAACATATAGTGTTTTATTAGTTTCAGATATAAAATACCGTGAGTTATTCAACATTTCCATCAAACACCTGGTGCTCGTCATGACAGGTGCCCTCCTTAATCCCCACATCCCATTCACCCCCCCCCCACCCCCCCAGTCCACCTCCCCTCTGCTCCCTTCTGGTAACCATCAGTTTGTTCTCTATAGTTAAGAGTTTGGTTTTTTGGTTTGTCTCTTTTTCTTTGTTTGTTTTGTTTCTTAAATTCCACATTTGAGTGGAATCATGTGGTGTTTGTCTTTCTCTGACTGACTTAATTCACTTAGCATCATACCTGTTAAATCCATTTAAGATTCACTAATTAGGAGAATCATTTATCAGGTTAAGCGAGACGCAGTGCCTCTCAGAACTTACAATTTTGTGAAAAAATTCAGATTGAGAATGGGGCCTTTGTGAAAACTGTGAGGAGTATCCAGTTCACACATTCCTTTGAAATTCAGGCATTTTTCCTGAGGCAGAAGCAGGCTTGAGTCAGGACAGGTCTCTTAGAAATGCAAAGGTAAAGTGCACCCTAATGAAGGAATCTGCTAATTGGGGCCTTGGTTTAGGAAAGGAAGGTGCTAAAAATTTATTTTTATGCAGGGTGTTTGGGAGGATTTTCTCATGGCAACATTGTTATAAATCGGGGGTTAGGTTCTCAGGTCAGATAACAAAAGTTGATGTAGCACATGACAGTGGAGGTAGTGTACATTAATGATAAAAAAGCAATATAAAATAAATGTGCATTGGGGCAGTGTGTGTGTTGGTGACTGCCATCAGATACAAATATACTTAGACACTGAAAAACAGAGAGAACCAATTGATTCGTTGAACTTGAATTTGAGTGCAGTGTGTGCCAGGCACAGGGCTGGGCCCAGAGGGAGATGCAGGCCCTCCCTGCCTGCCAGGGGCTCACGGTTGAGTCTTAAGTCTGTTGGGCTTTCAAGTCAGGTCTCCTGGGATTATATCCTGGCTCTACTGCTTTCTAGCCTTGAAAACATAAGCAGGTTACTTGACCTCTTAGTGTCTCCATTTCCTACCTTCTAAGTAAAGGAGTTGACAGTGTCTTGCTCAGGAGGGGAGGGGTAATATAGGAGTTGAGTGAGATGCCCTTGGAATGGCCCAGTGCCAGCAGAGAGCGAGCGCTCAGTAGATGCTGTTGTGCCTGTCTGGCCCAGGGCCTTGTCCTGTGGGATGCCAGCAGCAGCTCACTTGGGGCCACTGGGGAATTGGGCCTCTGGTCCAGTTCCTCAGGCCTGGCCCTGGAATGGGATGGGATGGAGGGTGTTGGCCATAAAAAGAGAGAAATATGGAAGGGAAAGGAGGCTAAAGGAAGAAGAGTCCTTTTTCCCTTCAGAAAACGTACAAGCAAAGAGAACAGTGTTGGGGTGATAGGGTGAGCTCTGGGGCTGTCTGAGAAATACTGGGGAGCCAGGGGGGTGGTGGAGATGCCCTGGTGGGGTGGGGAAGTGGAAAGGGGCTAGGAGCCAAAGAAGGGATGGGAGCAGGAGTGGATCTCCTGCGGGGACATCCCGACCATCACTGGGGGTCCCAGCAGTGTTGTTCACAGGGGTTCCAGGGTGTGGTCTCATGGATGTCTGTAGATTTCCAGGTGGTGGAAGCTCTCTCTGGCTTGTGGGCTTGAGTAAGCACCGGTTTCCTCTTTGGCCTCTGTGCAGACCTGTATCTGGGAGGGATCCGGCTGTTTTATTTCCTGTCAGGCTTTGTCTCCGGAGCCTGGGGTAGCTGGTAATCAGGGGGACAGCAGGCCAGACTCTTCAGGGACCGTTGTTTTGGTTGGGGACCCACACTTGAAAGAATACTTGGTACCATGCCCCAGTGGGTGAGGACGGACCTTTGAAAGTTTAGCCTGAAGAAGAAAGGGCAGGAGAGGGTGGTGTGAGGGAGGTATGAGACTTCATGTGTTGGAACTGCTGTCATCATGGAGGAAGGACTGTATCATTCTTGGTTGGTCCCCATGATGTGTAGGAACGTAGATATCATCAGCTCAGGGTGAAGATGTTTCCATGGCTGAGAGCTGTCAGAACACGGAAGGGCCTGATTTGAGAGGCAGTGTGTTTCCGGCCCCTGGAAGCTGAGACTGATGGCTGCTTATCTGCTAGAGACATGGCGGGGCTGGACAGAGATGGGGGGGGGGTACTGGAAATTCAGATAGGGCTTTGAACCAGAGAAATTGGGTGTCTCAAATAGTGCTGACATTGTACCACTTTATGAGTCAGATATGAATGAATGAATAATATCCAGGTCTGTTTTAACTTATCTGGAGAAATGGAAACTTTGGTGGGCCAGAGAGAGGAAATAAACTTTATCTGCCCTGCAGGCGCCATGTTCTTAATCACAGAGACAGACACAGTCTTGGAGGCCATGAGACCGTCGTGCTCACAACCCTCTCTTCAGGCTGTGATTACTTATATTTCATTTTGTTTAAAAGATTTTATGTATTTATTTGAAAGAGAGAGGGGGAACACAAGCAGGGGGAGAGGGAGAGGGAGAAGCAGGCTTCCCGCTGAGCAGGGAGCATGATACGGGGCTCGATCCCAGGACCCTGGCACCATGACCTGAGCCGACGGCAGAGGCTTAACCCACTGAGCCACCCAGCCATCCCATGATGACTTATATTTCAATTGTGAACATGTTTAACGCATTTGTGGCACTTTAAACTCTTTAAGAATGACACTGTGCCCCCTACGTATAACTCATGTAATTATCCAGTGTAGTCTATCAGTGTGTGTGCTTAAATCCATAATTGGATTGTCTTGCCCTGGACATTTGATGGCCGTGGAAAGGAGGCTCAGGGAGCTTGTGACTTGCCTCAGGTTGAACAGCAGGCAAGGGGCTGCCCTGGGACCAGGCTGCCGGCTCCGTCTTGCCTCCAGCATTCCTTCCACGTAGGCCACTCTCCTAGCCTTGCGAGCATTTGGGATGTGTCAGGACCCAGGATAGCACAGCCCTCAGAACCCTCCGAGTGTTTGGCCGGGGCTCTGGTGGCAAACGGCAGATTATCCTGGGTGTGTGGCCAGTTGTCCCAAGAGCCTCGCTTGAGCGCTGTGTCGGCTCTCGGGCCGGGAGGGCCTGCCAGGCTCCCTTTCTGAATTCTCAGTGGGAGCCCTGGGGAGGGACCTTCCCTGACCAGGGCCCGGATCTTTGTGGGTAATGTTCAAGGTGGCTTCTTAAATTCATGGGTCACCTGGGCTGGTGGGGAAATTTCAGGGGGCAGTTCAGTAGGTCCCCAAGTTCAGAGTCCCTAACAGAAGCAGTGCTTGTGCTCCGGTAAATGGCAACCAGTGGGTTGGCTGGGGCTGGGGCACGAGGCCAGTGCCCAGAGAGCAACTGGGAGTCCAGGGCAGAAGGCCCATCAAGGACTGGGCCCTCCATGCACTGGGGGTCACAGCCTCCCTGGCCCTCAGCGCACTGGGATTCCCTCGGGACAGGCTGGAGGAAGGTGGGGTAGTCTCACTTTCTGAACAGCTGCCCTGTAGACCCACTCACACGGAGCCCTTGTGGCCACCCTGAGAGCGGACACAGCACTACTCGCCCATTCTGCAGAGCAGGAAACAGAGGCTCCCAGTACACAGCTGATAAGTGGTCAGAGCAGGGCAAAGACAATGGTGTGTGGGTCACTACGTTCTCTGCTGTTTCTTTAGTGCATACTGCATGGCTGGCCACATGCTGTGTTCTTCACATTCATGACCTTTCATCCCCACCACGACCTCGTGTGCTGGGTAATAGAATTGCCGTGTCAAAGTTGAAAACACCGCAAACCAGTTCGGGGACAATGGACTGGCTCAGAGTCCCATGGCCAGTGGGTGGCAGGGTCAAGATTTGAACCCAAGTCTGCCTGACTCCAGAACCCCGTGCTCTTTCCTTGTGACAGCCCCACGGGCTCTTTGGGATGAAGCTTGTGCTAGACTCAGAGTTTTCTTCTCTGGGGACTGGAGACGGGCAGGCTGAACTTATATGTAGTAGGGCTTTCCCTGATGTGATCGGCTGAGTTATGTTGCAATAACCACATCTCAGGGGCTTAACTAAGAAAAGTCTGTCTCTTGCTCATGTTACATTCCTCCTGGGGGTCATGGCAGGGTGTGGGTGGAGGTTGGCTCATCAGAGTTATTGGGGGACCCTGGCCCGTGATTGCTGCAGCAGTGGGAGGGGCATTTGTGGATCAGGAAGTGGCTCTTAGAGCTGGGACCTGGCCAGCTCTTCTGACAGGAAAGGTGACATTTTGTTCTCTCTTTAGTCTGGGACCAAGTGAGAGTCATGCCAGCAGCCAAGGCTCAGAGACAGTTGGTCCAAGGAGGAGGCCAGAAACTCACCACGCCTCCTTCAAGCCTCTGTCGTGAAGGAAATTGCGATTTCTGTTCTATAACTTCTGGGTGGTACATACTCACTCTTTCCTGGACACTGCTGCTTATACAGTGACTGGTGTTTGGACACTTGGCACCATTATTTTTCATTTTCCCTGATCCGGGCAGTGAATGGATCCGTAACACCACCCCTGCTTTTAAGAAAACCAAACCGTGATTCAGAGAAGTTGTTACTGGCGCCAAAACTCCGAGTGGGCTGGTGACCCTAGCACCTGGATTAGGACATCCCTCTTTTTGGCCGTGCTCCCTCTGCTTGTCAGAGCTGGCTGCCGACCCCGGCAGGCGGGCCCGAGGGGAGGGGCCCGGGGATCCTGCGTAGGCTTGATAGGAGCTCAGTCTGCTCAGCCCTGTCCCAGGAAACAGGCAATGTCTTTGAAGAAGGAAATAAATAAAGGTCATCCTTGTCGTATATCTTAATCCTGGCTATTGTGGGAACCAGCCTCAAAAGCTTAGGGAGAGTTTTGGTCCAGCCAGTTGCTTTTCTTTGTCCTGTCCCTGTTGGCTTTAGCCCTGCAGCCATAGAAGTGGGGGACAAAGGGAGAAGAGGACAGTTTTCTGCATGGAAATTTGGTCTAGCTTGGGGGCTAGAAGAGGCACATAGGGGAATGGTCATCTGATTGAGAGTTCTTGGTTTAAGAATTTTTATTTAAAATTTTTAAATGGAGTAATTTCTACAATTTCAGGTTAATCCTTTCCGTATGTGTAGAAATATGGTAGCAACAAAATGGAAAAGTTGAAGGCTCAGCTTTCACAGTAACTAGATTCCTGGGAAGGGAACAGTGTAGAACTGTGAATGCAATTAGGACCTATTGGCTTCTAGATGAGGGGTCGCCATAACTCCGCCTTAGCAATACTCTGGAGAACGTGCTTGTTTATCTTCTCTCTTCAAAAATCCTGTTCAACCTGTTGGGCGTGTGTGTGTTGACAGCGAGCTGATTTTAAGCGTTTGGAAAGCTGTCTGGCCTATTGGTGACAAAATAACTGGGTGCTTTTTCCCTGCCCCTACCCTCCCCCCAATATTTTCCCAGTGACACAGAACTCTAGGTACATGGCACTGGGTGGGGGCAGTCCCGTCAGCCAGCTAGCAGCTCCCCGCAGGGACAGCCACACAGCAGGAGGATACTGGGTTGCATAAACAAGAACTGCTACATGCTGGTTCCGAGATCAGCTTAGACAGCGGCCCTCAGGGTGAGGGAAGTGGCGTCTTATAAATATGACGTGAGGCTCCTTTTATCCCCTGAAAACCGAGAGGACCCAGGGACGCTGGCGAAAATTTTGTAAGAACTTTCAAAGGAGTGGTGTAAAACAAGAATAAAGGCAAGAGCATAATCAAAAGCTATAGCCTGGGGCACCTGGGTGGCTCAGTGGGTTAAGCAGCTGCCTTCTGCTGATGTCATGATCCCAGAGTCCTGGGATCAAGTCCCGCATGGGGCTCTCTGCTCAGCGGGAAGTCAGCTTCTCCTTCTGCCCCTCCCCCTCACCTGTGCATTCACACTCCCCCCACCCCTGTCCCTCTCAAATAAATAAATAAAATCTTGGGGCGCCTGGGTGGCTCAGTGGGTTAAAGCCTCTGCCTTCGGCTCAGGTCATGATCCCGGGGTCCTGGGATCGAGCCCCGCATCGGGTTCTCTGCTCAGCAAGGAGCCTGCTTCCTCCTCTCTCTCTCTGTCTGCCTCTCTGCCTACTTGTGATCTCTGTCTGTCAACAAAATTAAAAAAAAAAAAAAAAAAAAAAAAAAAATAAATAAAATCTTACAAAAATTAAAAAAAAAAAACAAAAGTTTGTAACCTAAGGCTCTTTTAGAGAAGCCCTTGAAACTCTTTGCATGATATAATTGCATATTCCTTTCTCCTCCCATTGGCTTTAAATCAGGGTGAGTGTGTGGACATCGTCAAACCCCCCCAGTTGCCAGGTATGGATCTTTTCCTTTCTCTGGCTGAATGAAGCTGCTGCTCTACTTGGAAAAACCTAGAAGCAGGTAGCAGAGATCAGAGACAGGGATTTGAAGCTGGATATAACTCCTGGTTGTGTGACTTTGGGTTACCTGAACTTACTGTTTTTTGTTTTTGTTTTTTTTTTTAAATTTTATTTATTTGTCAGAGAGAGAGCAAGAGAACGACCAAGCACAAGCAGGGGGAGCACTAGGGAGAGGGAGAAGCGGGCTCCCTGCTGAGCAGGGAGCCTGATGTGGGACTCGATCCCAGGACCCTGGGATCATGACCTGAGCCGAAGGCAGATGCTTAACTGACTGAACCACCCAGTCTCCCCTTGGCTACCTGAACTTAATGTGCAGCTGTCATCAATCAAATCCTTACCGTGTGCCCAGGGCATCGCTCTGTGCTTGGAGCAATGTCCCCTTCGTGATTAGAACAACAGGAAAACCAAGCTTAGAGAGGAGCAAGAGGGGCTGGGTCAGGTCAGCTGATGCCAAGGCCAGAATTCTTTTTCTTTTGTTTTTATTAACATATCATTCACCTAGCGTGAAATTCAGCGTTTTCACTCTTTTAGAATGTACAGTCCATGACGTTTATGTATTCACAAGGTTGGGCACCCATAGCTACTTTCCAAGTCCAAAGCATGTCCATCACCCCCAGGTGAAGCAGGCCCCTTACATCATCTGAATCCCCCCTGCCCCGGTCCCTTGGCAGTCATGAGTCTACTCTCTTTCTCTGTGGATTTGCCTGTTCTGGACCTTTTATCTAAGTGCAGTCATACCATATGTCAAAGCCTAAACTGGTGAGTGTATAGCTTTTTGGGAAAAGCACTTGACCTATTTGGGGGCAGAGTATTTTTATCAGAGGTGTTTTTCTTTCTTTCTTTCTTTGTTTTTTTTTTTTTTTTTAAGGTTTTATTTATCAGATAGAGATCACAAGTAGGCAGACAGGCAGGCAGAGAGGGAGAGAGGAAGGGAAGCAGGCTCACTGCCGAGCAGAGAGCCCGATGCGGGGCTCGATCCCAGGACCCAAGCCGAAGGCAGAGGCTTTAACCCACTGAGCCACCCAGGCACCCCTATCAGAGGTGTTTTTATCCCCATCTCGGGTATCTCTCTAGGCTTATTGCGTGGCTTAAATGAGAACCTACGTCAAATGCATTCTGTGAACAAATGTGAGGTATTTTATTAGTGTAACTTCTGTCTGGGACCTGTGTCTGCACAACAGGCCACTTCTGAGAGCAAATCTTGCAGGTTTCTTAACTATTTAAAGGGAATTATATTGACTTACTTCACAAGAATATTGTGAAGAAAACCAGGGATATTTTTAACCTCTGTAATTACACAGTTACGGAGAGAAAACTGGGTAATTGAATCTGTTGAAAAGGGAGTATCTTTGAGGTGGTTTGGTAAGCAGGAAAACTACCACCAGGGCAGTGAGAAAAACGGGATGTAAATGGTATCTTCTTTAAATATAATACATTTAGGGCACCTGGGTGGCTCAGTGGGTTAAAGCCTCTGCCTTCGGCTCAGGTCATGATCTCAGGGTCCTGGGATCGAGCCCCGGATCGGGCTCTCTGCTCAGTGGGGAGCCTGCTTCCCTTCCTCTTTCTCTGCCTGCCTCTCTGCCTATTGTGATCTCTGTCTGTCAAATGAATAAATAAAATCTTTAAAAAAAAAAAAAGAAAGAAAGAAAGAAAGAAAAGAAATGCAGAATCCCAGACTTCCCGAGTGAGGGTGAGCTTTTCACGAGAACCCACACGTGAGTCTGCGAGGCTCAGTCAAGTGTGAGAAGTCCTGGCTTGGAGGCTTTATGCCAGTGAAATTCATGGACAACAAGGGAAAGAGATGAAATGAGAGGCTAATGACTACAACATATGCTGCTTAGTGTTGCTCCTGTGAGGGGGACGCTGAGGATGCCACACAGGGGACCTGGTTCTCCTACATTCCAAGTGAGAAAGGGACTTGCTGTTTGGGACCCAGGTTCTCCCTGGGGAGGTGAAAGTGGACGTCCACAGCTGTGATGGTGAAAAAGCAGGAACTTCCAGCAGATGGCCTGACCCAGGGGCCACTCTGGGTCGCCATCGGCTGAGATCCCGCAGCCTCAACACACGGGAGTGTGGGGGCGGCCAGTGACGTGGAACCGACAGACCAACATTCCATTGCCTGGACTCCCGGCCTCCACGCCTCAGGGGTTTTCACTCATTCAGCAAAACGGGGAGACAGAAAAGGGACAAAAGCTTGCTGTGCCAGAGGCCTCGTTAATTAGTAAAGCCCGATATGACCACGTGTTAGGTCTGCTCTTGCCAAGCCAGGAGCGAACCCGTCCACACGGTGTCTGTGCCCCTGCAAGGAAAGTGCATCAGCGCCTTTGGATCAGAGCAAACACGCAGGCGTGGCTTTTTCTGCCTCTGTTTGGGAATTTTGTGCTCGTCATGGATAAAAGTTTCCTGTGGCTCCAGAGGGCATGTGAGCATTTCTAAATGTGGGCTTTAACTCATGGAAATGGGCCAATTTATAAGCGAGTCATTTGCAGTGATTGGTGGTACCCGGCAAAGACTGGGATTTTGCCTTTTTTTTTTTTTTTTTTTTTTTGGTGATACAGTTGTATATCCTCTCCTCCCCTTTTAAATAGTAATTGGAGCATATGTTTAAAAGTCAACTATTTTGGAAGTAGTGGAAATTCAGCACATTGAAACAGGCGTTTATCTATTTTGGAAAAATTTCCTTCATTGCCATTAGTTTAGCAGACCATCCTCGACTGGAAATGAGGCTAAGTTTTTAATGAATTAGCCAACCAAGAAACCTGATTTGCCCTTGGAATGAGAGAAGGGTCCTCTAATTTGTGCAGTGCAGTTGTCCTGGAAAGACCACTAGAAGATCTCGGGCCTCTCTTTGGGGAAATATAGGCTTATGACATGTAGCTGCCCGAAATGTGCAGGTTGTGGTCGGAAGCCAAGTTTGAGGATTTAGAACCACAGTAAGCGAACTGTGCCAAGTCCTGCCCTTTGGGAAATATACGTGGGTTTCTGTTGGCTTGGTAATCCTGTCAACGGCGAGGACTCCTGCTTCGATAGTGACAACAGTGTACCAGGCAGGTAACTTCATCCGCTTTTGTCAAGTGAGAGAAGTAGCCTCTGTGAGGCTAAAAGATGTCTTTCCAGCGAAAGACACTGGAAATGGGCACAGCCTGGGTTGGCATCTGCTCTGGCCAACTGACCAGAGAGCCCTCTGCTCCTTCCTGAGAACTCCGCATTAGGTGAGTTGAGATGGGCGTACGTGGATGGGCTCGCTGAGGAGGAGAGAGCTCAGCACAGCTGCAGGGGAGACATGGTCCCTCTTCCAGAGCACCACGGGCACTGGATCTTAATATAAAAAGAGACATGGAATAGAATGAAACATACCGTGGTGTGTTTGGATGCAAAATGTACATATGCAGTTTTGTTGGAAAAACCCAAACCTTGAAAGGCAGTTCTCTGCAGCCCCTTGGATGTCTCTCATCAGCCCACATTGGATGTCTCTCCCTTTGGGTTGCTGGGTGGAAATTTTGGAGACATGCTCACATAAGCGCAAGTCCTGGGCCATCTGGGCCTTTTCCACTCTCCCAGCTATATGTGGTGAAAAGGAATTTCTGAGCTATGTAAACCCGTGTGGGAGATCTCGTTGGCTCTCCGCTGTTTGTACAGCTGCTCTGGGGCTTCGGCTCCACTATCTTTCGGGGCCCATTAGTATCTGCGAATGTGTTGGGGAAGGGTTCCTCGCGGCTGGAGGAGGTGAAAACTGGGCTAGGGAAGCGGTTGTCCTCCCAAGTGCCTGTGGGCATGGATAGTCTCTTCCAAGAAAATGAGTATTTTTAAAAAATGTAATATCTCTTGAAGTTCCATACTTAAAGAGTTACAAGAAAGTTTGCAATGGATTACATCCCTGTCCTCCTTTCCATAACACTGCTTCCCTTCCTCACGGCGAGCTGGTGCTACTCGTTTCTCGGGAAGCCAGGGGATGACCTATTTATCTCCCATTGCCTTCCTTTTATGCAAACCTCCCTTCTGTGTACCATTCTGTCCCTTGTGTTTTCCTCACTTCCTCGTTCCTTTATTTTTTTCGGCCGCACAGCTTATCATTGAACTGATGTAACTTGTTTAACAGATGCCCCATCAGTTCATCACCCTCAGGCCCACGCAACCCCTGATCTACTTTCTGTCTCTATGGATTTGCCTTGGACATTTCGTATAAATGGCAACATGTAGGCTTCTGTGACTGGCTTCTTTCACTTCAACATAACGTTCTCTTTTTTCTTTTTTAATAAAAGAGTTTTATTTATTTATTTGACAGAGAGAGCACAGCAGGGGGAGTGGGAGAGGGAGAAGCAGCCTCCCACTGAGTAGGGAGCCTGACACAGGGATCATGACCCAAGCCGAGGGCAGACGCTTAACCGACTGAGCCACGCAGGCGCCCCAAGCATAACGTTTCCAGGATTCGTCCATGTTGTGGCGTGGGTCCGTACCTCATCCGTTACGTGGATATACCACATTTTGTTTGCCCTTTCGTCCGTCGGTGGATCGTTGGGTTGTTTCCACTCTTTGGCTGTTAGGCATAATGCTGCTGTGATGTTTTGTGCAAGCTTTTGTGTGGCCACATGTTTTCATTTCCCTCAGGTACACACTGAGGGTGGAACTGCTGGGTCACGTAGCTCTGTTTAACTTTGTGAGGAACTGCCACACTGTTTCGCAAAGTGGCGGCACCGTTTCACATTCGCACCAGCCATGTGTAGGGTTCCGAGTTTTCCTCAACCGTTGCTGTTATCTTCCTGACTGGGTGTGAAGCGGCACCTCGTTATGGTTTTGATTTGCATTTCCTGATGACTGATGACGTTGAGCATCTTTTTATGTGCTTATAGGACTTCTGTAGCTCTTCTTTGGAAAGGGGCTTACTCACATCCTTCCGCCCCCCCCCCCTTTTTTAAGAGAGGGACTGCGCATGCGCGTGCGGGCAGGGGAGGAGCAGAGGCGGCAGAGAGAGAGAGAGACTCTTAAGCGGGCTCCGTGCCCAGCGCAGAGCCTGACACAGGGCTTAATTTCGTGACTTGAATGGAAACCAAGAGTCTGACGCTTAACCGAGTGAGCCTCCCAGGTGGCCCTCTTTGCCCATTTTAATTGGGTTCTCTTTTTATTATTGAATAATTTTTTAAATATATTCTAGATATGGGCCCTTTATCAGATATAGGGTTTATAACTGTTTTCTCTCATTCTGTGGGTTGTCTTTTCACTTTTTGATGGTCTCACTGGTAGCCCAAAAGTGCTTAACTTTCCTGACGTCCAGTTTACCTCTTTCCGTTGTTTCTGCTTGTGCTTTTGGGACGGCATCTAAGACTTTGCCTAACCCAAGGTCACACATGTTTACCCCTATGTTTTCTCTTAAGGATTTTATAGTTTTAAATCTTACATGTAGGTCTGTGATCCATTTTGAGTTAATTTTTGTGTATGGTGTAAGGAAAGGGGGTCGATTTCATCTTTTTGCCTGTGAATATCCAGCTGTCCCACCCTTTGCTGAAGCCTTTTCTTTGCCCATCGAATTTTCTTGGCGCCCTTGTTGAAAATCAATCGACTGTAAATGTTGGATTTGCTTGGGGGCTCTCAGTTCTGTCCCACTGAATTGTAGGTTTATCATCATGCCAGTGCCTCGCTGTCTTATAACTCTAGCTTTGTAGTCTCATGTTTTAATGGGAAAGTTAGGGCAGGAATGGGCAATCTAGACTTTTCTTTTTCCTTCCCTGGTCTGACCAGTTATTGGATTCTTTGGATCCTTCCTCAGGCTTTCAACCACACTATTTCTCCTTGTTCGTCTTGCTGGTTTCGGTAGGAAAGGACACCCTAGTGGTCCTGAGAAGCCCTAGGGGTCGGGAACTTGAGTTTTCTCCTTCGGGATGCCAGCTGTGTTCTCACCAGTGGCTTGACTGTGATGGGTGTTCCCAGATGTATAGAATTAAACATTTGCGTTTGAAAAGATCCTCTGTTTTCTGAAATTCTCTAACTCGTTAAGTTCAGGAGCATACAGCTTATTGTACTGTCAAGAGATTTAAAGATCTTTCTGGAAGGCTATGCAAGCAAACAAGCAGTTCCCGCAGATAATTCTCCCCAGGGGCATGACATAACTTTCGAAGCCAACGCTTGCCCTCACTGGGCCTTCCCTTCCTTGCAGGCATCCGCACAGGCTGTTCTGTGAGGATCCAATTTGCTGACGTTGGCCTCTTTAGAGTAGTGGAGAAATGGGAGGCGAGAGATCTTCTGGGAGAAGTGGAATTCTGGACAAAGCCACTTATCACTTCATGTTACTGAGCCAAAAACAAAACAAAAAGCCCATGCAACATTGGGAATTAGCAGTAACCACACTGTAATTGTCGCCATGCCTTTCTGTTAGGAATTTTGGGCAGCCCAGAGCTCATTTTCAGAAGATAGCACCTAGAGCTTGCACTAGGCACTCTATCATAATTCAAGTGAATTTTAATTTCCGTTTTGTATTGGAGCTTAAAAAACTGTAAACGAAACCGTCCTTCATCCAGAACTTCCGCCAAGGGGCCCTGCATATGGTGAGGGATCAGGGATATGGACTCGGCAGAAGGCAGTGCTCCCAAGAACAGGTTCTGGAGTTCGTCTGCCCAGGTGCACTTCCTCCTAAGTGACCTTGGGCGAGTTCCTCATCTATCCAAGTCTCAGTTTCTTTGTCTTTAAAACAGTGATCGTACCCACCTCCTAGAGCTCCTTAAAAGCTTGAAATCCCATGTCAAAGACTTAATGCAGGTAAGCGGTGATGACAGTTTTCTGTACAGAGTTAGGGAGTGAATATTTGAGGCTTTGCAGCACCAGGGGCCTTCCCTTGCCGGTGTCGGGCTCTCCCACTCCGCGGTTATAGCGTGGAAGCTGCCACAGACAGTGTACTCACCAGCATACATGGCGATGCTCCAGGAACACGTTATTTTTAATAACAGGTGATGTGCTGGACTTGGCCTCCAGGCTCTAGCATGTCGATCCCTGGCTGCGCATGGGGCCTGGCACATCGCGGGTTTTTAATAAATGCCAGCCGTGCTTGCAGCCGGGGACGGCCCCTTGACCCCCCAATCCGTGTCTTTAACAGAACGTCGAGGTCCTGGCCAGTCGGAGCAGCGCATCGGAGCAGAGCCAGCTTGGGGCTGAAATGCACATGAAGGCTCTGCAGGAGGAGAATGAGAAGCTGCGGGAAAGCATCAAGGAGCTGGAGCAGCGCGTCGCCCGCCTGCGTGAGCAGATTGCCGACATGAAGGGCGATGAGGCCAGAGCAAAGGAAATGCTCAAGAAGTGTGAGGTAAGGCTCACTGGGCCCCTCACCAGGTCTGGCCGCTGCAGAGCCTTCCTTTTACCTGTGTGGATTTGGAAACACAAGGGGATTTACTATCACGATTTAGTAGGAAAGGTGGAATCAATGGTGACCACATCGTCTCGGCAACCCATTTCTGCTGTTCCTCTGTGATGGCATGAACAGGAGATGAGCTTGTCGAGGAGGTGGGAACAGGGCCAATGAGGTCAGGGTGGGGAACGCCAGATTCCCCGCTCACCCAGACATCCGGCACCCTCCTCTTTTTGACACTGGGCCGAGGCCATCCTAACACCACCATCAGACCCATTGTCACGCATGATAATTTTTCCTTCTTTAACACATAGTTGACGGATTTTGAAGCCGTACTAGTTTTGCACCAATTACTTAGTTTGCCAGGTCTCTCGAAGTGGGAGGCTGTTAGCAAGAGACCCTCGCACAGGGGGCCGTGAGAGCTCGCACTGGCAGTCCAAGAGGGGACAAAAGCAGTGTAAGGGGAGATGTGTTCCAACAGGGCTTCCCAAAATGCTCCTTCATCAGAATCACCTGGAAGCCTTTTCCAGAACTGTGTGTGCCCACGTCCATTCCATACCTGGTCTTTCCAAAGCTCCAAACGTGAGGCTGGATATGTATTTTCAGTCACGTCAGTGATTCGCGCGTTCGCCTCTGGCTGAATAGGGAGCTGCAGTTGGGCCCACACGTCTAGAGCATACCTGTTGTGTGCCACCTTGGGCCCGCTGCTGGCTGTGTCCTTGGATGTCTCCCACATTCCTTTCATGCCCCCAAGCCCGCTCTCTAGGCACAATATGCTTCTGTGTGCACTCTGACCCTGTGTGTCATTGTAGAGCGAAAGCCGGCAATTAGAGGAGGCCCTTGTGCAGGCAAGAAAGGAAGAAAGAGAAGCCGTATCAGCCAGAAGGACCCTGGAGAGTGAGCTGGGAGATGCGCAGGTAAACACAGCTGTTGTCTTGATTCCTCATGAAAGACGCCGGAGAAGCAACATTGGAGAGACATGGACAGATCGCCATGGGTCCTCTCCTTGCAGGGAGTTCCTCCCGTAGTAAGAACCACCCTGGGCTTCAGACCCTGTCTAGAGCTGTGGTTCTTAACGAGGGGACATCTGGCAATGTCTGGTGACATTTTTGCTTGTCGCAGCCAGAGACCCGCGCCCGGCGTCGAGTGGGCAGGGCTGGGCTGCTGCAGAACGTGTTACAAAGCACAGGACGGCCCCCGCAGCCGTGATTATCTGGCCCCAAAGGGCAGAGGTGCCGAGGTGGAGAAATCCTGGTGTAGACATTAAAGAGCTTGACAGCTTTCCAGAGATAAAATATGAATTGTGTGAGAAGGCTGGCAGGCTCGGTCCCCGAGGCAGTGTGGAGTCAGCTCTGTGGCAGAAGCCAATTTCCTTTCTCCTCTGGGCAAGCATGCTCCACACAGTGCGGTCCTTCAGAACAGCTATTAAAAGCAGGGGGAAGTTGGGGTTTTTTTTTTTGAAACTAGATAACTATCTGTATTCGTAATCAGCAGATTCTTAGAAAATTAGCTTTTCCCATTTGAAGGTTACCAAGATTGTAGGAAGTACATTCCTAAAAAAAAAAAAAAGAAAAAGTCTGCACTGAAGTTCTAAAATGAGTTTGCACGGCGACCTCAGTGGGATGCAGGTACGTCCTTCCTCTTACCCTCTCTGGCTTTTAAAGAACCAGCACCAAGCATTCCTCAGGCTGTTTCTGAGGAGGCCAAAGCCAGTGATTCTGTGCTGTTGTCAAAGACGAGATTGTTAACGTTTTCCATGAGGACTGTTGGATGGGGAAGGGGCATATGAAAAGTATTAGGGGCTGACAAAGCAGTCAGGGTTCAGATTTGAAAATCTGCCTAATGCCTGATTGCAGCTCAGACGAGATCCCAGCTTCTGTTTGACCAAGCCTCTCATTCCTGTAAGCCCATGGGCACACCTGCCTCTCGGATATTGTTAATAGGGACTAACAGGAGTCTTCCTCAGTCTACAGTAAAAGGCTCTGTGTCTTGACAGACAGTGGTCTTTAAGCTCAAGGGTACTCACTATACCTCACTATAAATAACCCGTGTTTTGTGTTCTCCGGACTGATCACTTTTCCCTCTGTTTTTGTCCCGGTATTTTGGTTAGTGGGCTTATTATTGCTGGTCTTGGAAATAGAGCCACTGTAGCAACAGCGTTTCACTCCTGACTCCCAGCTGCAAAATGGGGAGTGTGAGTTTGGAACATGTTTTCTCAGCGGTGGTGTATTGGAATACATTTCTGGAGGGACTGAGGAGGCAGAACATTATTCTCAACAGCATGTCTAAAATTGAAAGTATGTTAGAATTTTCTGGGTAACTCTTAACTCTAAATTTATGGGCCCTCGGTAGTCAGGAAAATTGTGATTCCATCACAACGGGCTAGAATCTGCATTTAAAGTAAGGAATACTCGTCCTCACCCGGCGACTCTGACATACCAAGTCTTTTTTTTTTTTTAATATTTTATTTATTTATTTGACAGAGAAAGAGATCACAAGTAGGCAGAGAGGCAGGCAGAGAGAGAGGGGAAGCAGGCTCCCCGCCGAGCAGAGAGCCCGATGCGGGACTCGATCCAGGACCCTGGGATCATGACCTGAGGTGAAGGCAGAGGCTTAACCCACTGAGCACCCAGGTGCCCCTCTGACATACCAAGTCTTTAGACCACTTTGGGGATCGGTATTAATTTCCAGCGACCAAGTTCTTATCATAGCCCTCATCGTGAAGCTGGGCTATGAGACATACCCAGATGGGTATCTCTTCCTTGCCTTGACAGATCTTACTACCTTGCAATAGAGGCAAGCTACGAGAAATATTTTTTAAATAATTTAGCAACATTTCTTCCAGGCAAATGTGTGAGTGTCAAGGTGGGGTATGCGGGGTTTTGGCGGGGCCCCAGGCCCAGAGTGGGTGAGTCTGGTGTCTCCAGTGGCACGGGAGACCGGGGGCCAGGCAGGGAGTCCTGCCTCAGCCAAGGGGGAAAGCAGAGACACACACACCATATTGGAGCCAAGCCTGGCTTGGCTGCTGGCCTGGAGCCC